>NW_006400022.1:2576593-2595286 GCF_000299155.1 Elephantulus edwardii | reverse complement strand
GGGAGAAGGGTGCAACAATGAATGAATGGAATCCCAAAATCTCTGTAGATGTTCATTGAAATGAAAAATAAACAACCTAAATTTAGAAAAAAAAAAAAGAGTGTTGGTTGTTTTGCATAGGTATGCAGTTCAATCCACCAGATGCTCTGCTGGAGAAGGAGGGGCAGTCTCTTCCTGTACTAGTCAGATCGATTTGACGGTACACACAAAAAATAGTATATTTTTTTTTAAGTGTTGGTTGTAGATTTGAGCAAGTTATAATTGCTAACAACCTCAATTTTTTCTCCAATATGGTGCTGCCAGTTGACTCACTGGTGAGAATCTTTGTCTTCTTGATGTTGAGCTTCAATCCTTATTGAAGACTACAATCCTTGACTTTTGCAGTGCTTTAGGTCTTCTTCAATTTCAGCAAGCAAGCTTGTGTCATCTGCATATTGAAGGTTGTTAATGAGTCTTCCTCCAATCTTGATGCCACATTCCTCCTCATAAAGCCCTGCTTCACACATTATCTGTTCTGCATACAAATTGAAAAGGTACAGGGACAGAATCATCCCTGACACACTCCTTTCCTGATTTTGAACCATGCAGTATTTCCTTGCTCTGTTCTGAGGGCTGCTTCTTGGTTCAAGTATAGGTTTCATATAAACACAATCAAGTGTTCTGATACTACCTTTTTCCTCAAGGTTAGCCACGATTTATTGTGATCCACACAATGAAACAAAGATAAATATTCTTCTGGTACTCTCTGCTTTCTGCCAAGATCCATCTGACATTGGCAATAATGTCCCTGGTGCCATGACCTCTTCTAAACCCAGCCTGTATTTCTGGTAGTTCTCTGTACTGTTCTGTCAATGTACTGTTCAAGTCTTGTCTGGATAATCTTCAAGAAGATTTTGCGAGTGTGTGGTATTAGTGATATTGTTTGATAATTTCCACACTCTGTCGAGTCACCTTTTTATGGAATGCGAATAAATATGGATTTCTTCCAGGCAGTTGGCCAAGTAGTTGTCCTCCAGATTTCTTGGCACAACTTGGTGAGCATATCCAGGATAGCATCTGTTTGTTGAAATATGTCTCTTGGTATGCCATCAATTACTAGAGTTTTATTTTTTTCCAAATCTTTAAGAGCAGCCTGCACTTCTTTCTTTATTGCCATTGCCTCTTGCTCATATGTTGTTTCTTTAAATTCTTCTGTGTGAGCCAGTTCTTTTTGGTACAGTGACTCTGTATATTCCTTTTATCTGCTAGTAATGCTTTTTTAATCACTCAGTATTCTGCCCATAGTACCCTTAAGCATTGCAACTTGTGGCTTGATTTTATTCTTTGGTTCTTTCCCCTTAAGAAATGATAAGTGATTTTGGCCCTTTTGATTTTCTATCTCCAGCTCTTTCCATATTTCATTATAATATTTTGCCTTGTCTTCCCAAGCAGCCTGTTGAAATCTTCTATTCAGCTCCTGAATTTCTTGATTTCTTCCCTTTGCTTTGGCTTCTCAGCACTCTAGTGCTATATTCAGAGTCTCCTCCATTTTGGTCATTTCTTCTTCCTTCTTAGATTGACATTTTGCATTCTTCATGAACCATAATCTCGATATATTCCCACAGCTTATCTAGTCTTCAAAGCCTCAAACCTATTCCTGAGTTGGTTTTTAAATTCATGAGAGATAAACTCAAGGTCAAATTTTTATTTCTGTGGATATGATTTACCCTTCTTTAGTTTTAATTTGAACTTGCAAATGAGCAGTTGATCGTCTGTTCCACAATCTTCACTGGGCCTAGTTTTTACTGCTGATACTGAACTTCTCTAATTGATTCCTGTGCATCCCTTCAGGTGAAATCCATGTGGATAGCCTGTGTTTATGTTTCTTATAAAAGGTATTTTTTTTAATAAAAGGTATTTGCTATGAATAAATCACTGATTGTACAGAATTCTGTAAACCTATCCCCAGCCTCATTTCTGTCACCAAGTCCATATTTTATGAGTACTGATCCTTCTTCCTGTTTCCCAACTTTTGTATTCTAGTCACTTATTATTATTATTAATGCATCTTAGTTACATGTTTGATTGATTTCTGACTGCAACAGTTGATAGAAATCATCTCTTTCCTCCTCTTTGGCTCTGGTTGTAGGTGCATAAATTTGAATGATAGTGATATTAACAGGTCTTCCTTGTATACATGAGGATATTACCCTTGCACTCACAATACTGTATTTCAAGATGGATCTAGAAATGGCCTTTTTTAACCATGAAAGTGACCTCATTTTTTCTCACCTTTTCATCTCCAATATAATAGATCATATGATCTTGGAATTCAAAATGTCCCATTGCTAATCCATCTCATTTCACTGATACCCAATATGTCAATATTTACATGTTCCATTTCTTTCTTTAAAATGTCCAGTTTTCCTGCATTCATGCTTCTCACATTCCACATACCAGTTGTTGATTTCTTCTTACAACTGTTTCTCCTCCGTTGTGTTTCCAGATTTGAGGGCCCAACTTCAGTTGCCATACTTGTTAGTCTACTCTAAGTATGCTTTGCTGTACAGAGGGTTTTCAAAGGCCAGTTATATTTCAGAAGTGGATGGCCAATCATTATTCCTAGTCTGTCTTAATTTGGATGTTCACTGTTAGAAGAATATCTGACAGACAAGTATTTGACACTTCCCTTATAGAAATAGCCAATACATTCACTGCTCACCCACCACAAGCACACATGACTCATCTGTACGCTTTCCCTGCTATCTCTCCATTCCTTGCACACACAGCTACCTGGTCAAACCCTCCCTTCCCAGACACCTCTCAGTAGGATCACCAGTCACTTCTGTGATGCCTTGCACTACACATTGCTACTGGTTTCTCACACTGTTGTCCATCTCTTGTTTAGGAGGATCTAAGTCTAAATCCCATGTACCAACTTCAGAGAATGATTTTTGCTTGAGGCTGTACTGAGGGAAGATCCTGGCAACAGAGCTTCTGCTAAGTTCTTTGACTTAATTGTGTCTGTTTACATTGCTGACACAATGTGGTAATTCCAAGGTCCAGAAAGGTTTGTCCTAGAGAGGGTGGAATTAGGCTGCTCCTTGGAGGCAACAATTTTGAAGTTTCGTCTTGCCTACTTTCAACATATTGCGAGGAGGGACCGGTCCTTGGAGAAGGGACATCATGCTTGGAAGGGTGTAGGGACAGCACAACAGAGGAAGACCCTTGATGAGATGGATTGACTCGGGGACTGGGGGTTAGGTATGTCAGAGACAATAAGATTGGCACAGAATAGGCAGAGTTTATGGCTCTTGTACATAGGGTCACTCTGGGTCGCACCAGCTTGATGGCACATGGCAACAACAGCATACTCTGCAGGAAATGAAAAACAGGAAGAATGGTGTTGCATTCGGAGTCAAAAAGTCAATTTTGAAGTACAATTAAATACAATGTTATGAGTGATAGGATAATATCCATACTCACACAAGGAAAACTTGTTAACACTATTATTCAAATATATGCTTCTACATCTAGAACCAAAAAGGAAGAAATTGAGAATTTTTGACCAAATTTTGCAGTCTAAAATTGACCAAACATGCAGTCAGAATGCATTAATGATAATTAGTGACTGGAATGCAAAAGTAGGAAACAGCAAAGAAGGAACAGTATTTGAAAAATTTGGACTTGGTGATAAAATTTGTAATTGAGTTCTTAATAACTAAGAATTCCACAAGAACAAGTTGACACCAGACAGAATTACATGAACAGGAGTTCAAATTCATAATCTTTAGTAATTGCTGCACAAGCCTTAGAGAAGATTCAGTTACCCTAGGTTGGGTCACAGATTCTTATTTGAGCCTGTCATAGAGCCAGGAGTAGATAGTACTCTGATTAATCATGTACCTTCTTCTGTTGAGGGTAGTATAGCAGGAAACGAGAAGGTCAGCCTTGAACCCCAGAGTGACACATGAAATTAGTTACCTATAAGATTGAAAAGTAAGTTATTGGTCATGCAGTGGTAGAATTCTGACCTTTCATGCATGAGATCTAAGTTTCATTCCTGGCCAGTTTACCTAATGCACAGCTACCACCTGTCTGTCAACAGAGGACTGTGTGGTGTGAGAATGCTGAACAGCTTGCAAGAGAGCTCAAGATTAAGACTAGGAAGAAAGGCCTGGTGACTTTCCAGAAATCAGCCAATGACAACCCTATGAGTCATGGGAATAGAGCAGGAACAGTCAGCATTTTGTTCTGTTATGCATAGAGTAGCGAGGAATCAGGGGCCAATGTAGCTGAAAACAACAAGAATGTGAATTCTGCTATCAGGAGAAAGGACAACATAGGAGGAAAATGAATTAATTAGTTTTGATTTTTTTTAAATGTAATAAGTGATAGGAAAATGAATGTTTTTATTTTTTAATATATAAATATGTCATGTGAATTATATATGTCAAAACTATTATTTAATAATAATTATTAATCTGGGTTCTCTGTTACCTTTGATTTTTCAGGGAATGTTGTCTTACTACTGATAATTCAACCCAGGAAAAACAAATGTGGAATCATCACACCCATGAAAATGGTTATAATCCTCACTGCATTTTCTTGTTCTTCTTAAAAAGTATAGGATTTGATTCTACAGTTCTTCTTGATTTTTTAATTTCATCAGAAACTTGTTTCCTTGAATATTTTGTTAAGTACTTAAAATTACTCCAAAAAGACTGGTATAATTTTTTTACCATTTGCAAGTATTTTGATGCACCTGAGTCAAAAGATGGAGTAACCATTTGTACCCCCTTGACTGACCCAGACAGAAGCATCGATCAAACAGAACCACATTTTTGGACTATTCTAGGTGATCAGATAGATGCTTCTGCTTGGCCATCCTGGGCTTCTGGTGATTCTTCTGACCCACTGGAGAGTCAGAGTGACTGCTACCAGGCCATGATACCCAACAAGTCCCATTTCAGGCTTCAAACTGCGAGTTGGTCTTCCCCTCAAACTTCTCAAAGTTTGGTAGATTATGACAGCTCTGATGATTCAGAGGAAGAATCCACATTCCAGTGCTTAGCAAACAGGAAGCAGACATCATTACACCAAGAAGCAGTTAAGAAGATTCAGGACACATCTGCAATAAGTAAGGGTGAAAAAGAGCTAACCCTAGAGCTTCATTCAGGATCTTTGGTTCCAGAAGAAAGTAATTATTCCTTTTGTGATGATCATGAGGTAAGTCAAAAGAGCACTGTCTCTGAAGTATGGAGAGCTTATAGAACAGTTAAATGCTTGGAAAGACTACAAGGTGCAATTTACCGTTTGCAGAAGAAGAATCTTTTTCCATATAATCCAACAGCACTTTTAAAGTTGCTAAAATCTGTTACAGCTTTATATAATAAAAGTATGCATCCTTTGTAACTTGGTAGTTTTCTGCTTCCAGGATCAATTTGGTAACACTGATGGGAAAAATATACTTTGGGGTAGTTTCCACCATGTGTATGTATTCCCAGAAATATTTACCTGCAGAAATTCACATATAAGCACAAAGAATAAAGACGAAAGATGTTCAATGCCACATGTAAAAACAAAATACTAGAAGTACCTGATTAAATAAATGATAAATCTTTCCATGTTCATGAAATGAAACCGGTTTCAGTAAAAAAATACCAAAAGTGAATAATACGTTGTATTCCCATTTATTTAAGAAATGGTGAGAGAGAGTAAGAAGAAATATTATATACACAGATTCACACCTTCATATGCTTAACATAAGCACTTTCTTATTGCAGAAATATGGATAACATTAGATTTGCCAATTTAACATCTTTTGATTGGTGACACTAATTACATTAACCACATGTAATACATGCTTTTGTGTATTCCTGAAAGGGAGCTTTGATGGTCTAGTGGTAAGGAGTTACACTTCCCACCCAAAGGCTCTCAGTTCAAATCCACCAATTATCCAATGTGATTTACACATTCTAAAAACCTGCTGGAAGTTCAGCTAAGGGTTCCCCACACATAACAAGAAAATATGTATTGAAAAAAAGAAAATATGTATTGAAGAAAGTCCTATCCTATGATTGCCTTGAGTTTGAGTCTGAAGATTTGACTTTGCATTGTATATCTTTTAGTACTGTTTTATTTCTAAGAGAGTTCTGTTAGCGTAGTCTGTAGAGAATTGTACTGCTAACCCAAAGGTGGTACCTCTCTGGCAATTTGAATTCACCATCCAATCTGAAGAAGAAAAATGGTCTATCTCCTGAGCTATTTACAATCCCCAGAAACTTGCTGTATGATCAACTGTCAGTCAGTCCCACTGGACAACAAATGAGTTTTGAGGCATTACTTCTAAGTGTGTGCACTATATTAATAACATTTAAGAAAAAGAAAAGACAAAAATGTCTTTCTTGTTGCCGGGTGCTGTCTACTCAAGTTGGCTCATAGTAATCATTTCAAAACCAGATTGAAACCTTGCCCTGTTTGGCTTCATAATCTCCACACTCAAGCCCATTGCTGTAGTCACTGTATCAACTCTTCTCAAGAGTATTTTCCTCTTCTGCTGACTCTATTTTTTCAAGTAGAAGTCTTTTCCCAAAAACTAGTGCCTCCTGGAAATATGTCCAAAGTGTGTGAGGGGAAGATTGTCCACCCCCAACCCCCACCCCCGTGCCTCAAAAGGTGTACCCCTGATTGCACTTCCTCCAAAACTTTTGTTCTTTTGACTGGTATATTAGCGACTCTTCACTAACATCATAATTAAAAGGCATCAATTTTTCTTTGGACTTCTCACCTTCACATAGAAAGTGATAGAAAGCAATAGAAAATGTGTAGCTTAGATCAAGTGTTTCTTAGTCTTTAAACTGACATCCTTGCTGTTTAGCACTTTAAGAGGTCCCTGACAATGGATATGTACTATGCAACACATCTTTTGATATCTTGACTGCTGCCTGCTATGACTGTTGATTGTGGATCCAAGTAAGATAAAATCATTAACAACTTCAATTTTTTTCTCCATCTATCTTGCTATTCTGGAAGCAGGAGGGGCATCCACTTCCAAAATGGCTTGCCTCCGGAAACACTATGTACAGTGTTCAGGCCCTTCATTCATAGGGTCGCTATGAGTCATCTACGACTCAACGGCACCTCACAACAAAAACATCTTGACATTGCCTGCTGGTCCAGTGATAAGGATATTTGTGGTTTTGTTTTGGTGTTTTGTTTTGGTTTTTTTATGTTTAGCTGTAACCCATATTGGTAGCCTGATGTTCTTTAGTAAGTGTCTCTTCACTTTCTGCAAGCAAGGTTGTAACCATCAGCATAACTTAGATTGTTGATGAGTCTTCTTCCAATCCTAATGCTACATTTTTCTTCAGTTTGCCCAATGTCTGTATTGAAAAGTTAAGGGAAAAGGATAAATTCCTGACACACATTGCCTGATTTTAAGCCTTGTAATGTCCACAGTTCTGTTTGGAGAACTGCTTCTTGGTCTATGTATATGTTTTCAATGAATACAAATAAGTGTTCTTAAGTTCTCATCCTTATCAATGTTATGCATACTTAGGACCCTCACAGTTGAATGCCTTTTCATAGTCAATAAAACACAAGTAAACATCTTTCTTGCATTTTCTACTTTCTTTCAAGATGCATATATAAATGTTGACTACACTAACTCATACATTTGAACCATGTTTCTCTATAAGGTTTCTAAGGAACCATCAGCCCCTTATTAGGTCTAAAATCCAACAAAAAGAAACCTTGTACATATCCTAAGTATTGTCCTTTCTGCATCTTTCCATATATTACAGCACTAAAATGGATAAAGGCCAAAATAAAGGAAATGCAGAATTAAAAGGGATGAACACATGATTGCAAAGGACAGCTGGAGAAAACAAAGCACTATAATGAAATGTGTCAAGACTTGGAGTTTAGACATCAAAAGGGAAAAACACACCTGACACTTTTTAAGCTGGAAGAACAAGTTTAAATCCCAGGTTGCAATACTGAAGGAGCCTAGGGGTAAAATACTGAATTATTCAGGAAGCATCAAAATAAGATGGAATACAGTCACTGAACCAAAAAGAATTGGTCAGTGATGAACCATTTCATGAATGTAACCTATGAACAAGAGCCAATGGTGATAAAAAGAGAAATTCAAGCTGTTCTAAAGGCACTGGTGAAAAATAAGGCCCTAGGAATTGATGGAATACCAGTTGACCTGTTTGAACAAACAGATGCAGCCCTGCACTCATTAGCCTTGCCAAGAAATTTGGAAAACAGCTAACTGGCCAACTGACTTAAAGAAACCCATATTTGTTTTCACTGTTGTTGTTATGTGCCGTTCATAGCGAACCTATGTACAACAGCCCTAAACCCTGCTCTATCCCTTGCCAATCTCACTGTCTCCAACACACCTATCCTCATTATCCCAGGGACAGAATCCATCTCATCAAGGGTCTTCCTCTCCGGAGCCATCCTTCCACCCTTCCAAGCATGACGGCCCTCTCCAAGGACTGGTCCCTCCTTGCGACATGTCCCAAGTATGTCAGACAAAGGTTCAGAATCCTTGCCTCCAAGGAGCAACCTGGCTTCACCCTTTCCATGACAAACTTGTTTGTTCTCCTAGCAGTCCATGATATATTCAATACTCTTCTCCAGAACCAAAGCTCAAAGGCATCAACCCTCCTATCATCCCTAGTCACTGTCCAACTCTCCGAAGCATAGCAAGTAATGGCAAAGACCATGGCCTGAATCAGGTGCACCTTCGTCTCCAGACTGACATCGTTGCTCCTCAGTACCTTGGAGAGGTCTCTGACAGCAGACTTTTCCAATGCAATTCATCTTTTAATTTCCTGACTGCTGGTACCAAGTGTTGATTGTAGAGCCAAGCAAACTGAAGCTGTCAACAATCTCAATCTCTTCATCATCTATCATGATGCTGCCAATTGGCCCAGTGGTGAGAATCATTGTTTTCTTGACGTTGAGCTTCAATCCATATTGATGGTTGCAATCCTTGACCTTCTACAGCAAGTGCTTCAAGTCCTCAGTTTCAGCAAGTAGGTTTGTGTCATCTGCATAATGCAGATTGTTGATAAGTCTACCTCCAATCCTGGTGCCACACTTCTCATAGAGTCCGGCCTCCTGTATAATCTGTTCTGCATAAAGATTGAAAAGATATGGAGATAGGACACATCCTTGATGCACACCTTTCCTGATTTTGAATCATGCAGTGTTTCCTTGCTCTGTTCTGATGACTGCCTCCTGGTCAAAGTATAAGTTTCACATAAGCACAGTCAAATGTTCTGGGATTCCCATTCCACTCAAAGTTCAGCCACAATTTGTTGTGATCCACACAGTTCTCAGTGTAAAAAAAAAAAAAAAAGAAGAAGAGGAGGAGGAGAAGAAGAAAAAGCAGAAGGTGGAAAGTGAACAATATCATTACTGTCACATGCACACTAAATCTTGCTAAAAATTTTAAAAGATGACTGGAACGGTACATGACAAGGAACTGACAGAAATTCAAACTGGACTCAGAACAGGCCTTGGAATGAGTGATATCATTGCTGTTGCCAGAAAGATATTGGCTAAAAGAGAATACCAGGAAGACATTTATCTGTGTTTTATTGACTATCAAAGGCATTTGTGTTTCATAATAAATTATGGCCAACATTGTGAATAGGAATCAAAGAATACGTAATTGTGTTTATGTGAAACCAGACGCATAGAAAAAGAAGTTGCCCGAACAGAAGGAGGGAACATTTCATGATTTAAAATCAGGAAAAGTACATCAGTGTTGTATCCTTTCTCCATACCTATTCAATCTAGTTGCTGAGCAAATAATTTGAGAAGCTTGATTATATGAAGAAGGATGTGGTATCATCAACAACCTGAGTTATACACATGACACAACCTCGGAGAAAATGAAAACAACTTGAATCACTTACTGCAGAAGGTTGTTATGTGCCATCAAGTCTCTTGCAATTCATAGTGACTACATATAATAGCCCTGAAACCTGTTCTATCCTGTGCCAATCTTATTGTCTCTTACATACCTACCCCCCAATACCCCAGTCACAGAATCAGTCCATCTCATCAAGCATCTTCCTCTTGCGCTGTCCCTCCACCCTTCTAAGCATGACATCCCTCTCAAAGGACATGTCAGGAGGGACCATTTCTTGGGAAAAGACATTTTGCTGGGAAAGGTCAGAGAAAGGATCAAAGAAAGGGGTTGATACAGTAACACTGGCCTCAAGCATGGTGATGCCTGATGATGCAGAATTGGGAAAAGTTCTCATCTGTTCATAAGATTGCTATTGGCTTGGTGGCACGACCACAATATATATATAACTGACCCTTGAGTATAAGTCAATTCATCACATATCTACCAAGTCCTATTTTTGTTGAATGTGACCTATCTTGATTGTGTAGTAACTGTATTTGACCTTTCAAAGTTCTAAGGGCTGTCTTGGGCAGAAAAACACCTAACTAGTGATTGTTGCCTTGTGAGTTCCCAGTGTATACTTTTTTCCATCTTAAAAAAAAAAAAAAAAAAACCAAACCCTTACTCCAAGTGAGCAAAAAGTGTCATGAATTTATTCTACTCTTCTTTTGAGAGATTTTATAACCTAGTAGTGAAGAGTTCCACTGTCAGCCCAAAGGCAGGCAATTCAAATCCGCCAGCTGCTCTGTGGGAGAGAGAGACAATCTTGGCTTATGTGATTAATAGCCTCTGAAAACCCGCTGGAGGGTCAGCTATATGATTTCCCTGCTGGATAACAATGAGAAAGAGAGATTCTTTTATCTTAAACCACCATAATTCCCTAACATAAAGTATAATGAAAACAGAAATGCACACATACAAAAAAGTTAAGTTTTACAACCCAACTCTAGTCACTACCCAAATCAAGAAAAAAGGATCAGTGTATTCCAGAAGTTCATGAGTGCCTCTCTTCTGTACCCCTAAGGATAATCCTCATCTGTGATTCTTTTTTATTCTTTTGATTATTATTTTCAATTATTTTTGCTAGGTTTTATTTTATATAAATGGAGTAATAGACTAAATATTCTATTTTGCTTTTTTTTTTTTAAATTCAACCAATTAGTTCAACAAACATTTATTGACTATGTTTAGCTTTTTTTGTTCCAATTTATTTGGGTGGGGTTTTAAAAGTAATTGTCAAGCAGCTGCATTTCAGCTATTATTAGTAACAAAATACTTTTGACTCTATGGCACACCCTGTGTGCCAACGTGGTACAATTGAATTATTGATTCAAAGTAAATTCAAGCAGGTTATGCTAGAATGTGCAACCACATTCAACCTGACTCTAGCCTCTCCTACCATTCTCAGGAGTGCAACCCATTGCCCTTGCACAGTCACTCAGCAGCTCCACCTTACCTGAGAGACCTGCGTAGCATTTCCCATCAACTCTAAATCATTATTGTTGTTAGATGCTCTTGAGTTTGTGTCAACTTAGCAACCCTGTGTACTACAATAGAAGGAAGCACTTCCGAGTTCTGTGTCATCTCACAATGTTTGCTTAAATTAGTTGTCACTCTGTGTCACTCCTTGCGAAATGAATGTAGGCAACATGAGGACACCCAATTCTGATCTCCACTAACTCCACAGAGGGAAAATGTCCCACATTGACACTATAGAACTAATAACTGAAAGATCATACATGGTCTCCTATGCTTCTGCACCTACATCTAGTAGTTCCAGTTAACCAGTCTTACACTTCTACTGGGTCTGGAATTCACTGCAATGACCTCAAGACTTCACAGAATTATACAGTTGAGGAGTTTATTGGGGAAGTTAACAGGGTATAATTCAGTCCTGACAGTTTCTCAGTGTGGTGGCAGGCCCTCTGACCCTCAGCCTTATGGGTCAGGTCAGTGTTAACAAAGTTCATGTCAGTAATGGCATACTCCCTTAGCACCCCAGCAGGCTTGGATTGAAGGCCTCTGGTTCTGGCTCTGTAGAGCAGCAGTCCCAAGTCAGCTCTGTCTCATCTTGGTCTCTGGTTCTTTGCTGAAGTTGCTGTTTCTTTTGTGTTTATCCCAGTCTGGCTCAGGCAGGAATAGCCCCCCAAAAGAAGCAGGTTGCTTCCTCTTCGTTGTTGGTTTTGAGAGATTCCTTATTTCTGCCACTGAATCTGCTCCATTTAAACCTAGGGGAATGGCAAGACTAGCCAGTCTCCTTTTTGATAGACAAACACACCCTATTGGCATGCTCCCACCTAGCCTTGAGACAATGTCAAAGTCAGTGCCTAGGAAAGCATTTTGAATGATAAACCTCTAACACGACACCCTCATTTTGGATTTTTTCTTTTACTTCTTTTCTGCCTTACCAGAGACTGGCCCCTTCTATTAATAAAGCATTAAATTTTATGTATTTTGTACTCTGAACTTGACTCTTTCCTGTATTACATACAGCATTTGATGCATAGTTTTTCTTTCCAAAGCTGCTTAAGAGCAAAAATTACCAAACTCATTTTATTCATTATCTGAAGCAGTATAATGTCTGTCATATTCTAGGTACGTAATAATCACTGACTAAATGAGAAAAGCTGCTTATCCAAGGGCTTGACCATCTGCAGAGTGATAGGTGTACAAAAAGTATCAATGGTTATGCTGCAGTTCCTATAAGTGAACTACTCTTCTAATAGATTTAAATGTGTTTACTCTCTCAATAACGCTAGAATTCTTTGCAGCTGAGAAAACAGACACAAAAAAAAACTTGTCCAAGATCATATAATTAGTTAAATGGTATAGCTGAGATAAAGGATAACCAAAACTGAACACACTCCTGTCAAGCCAATTCTGACTTACAATCACCCTTCATCAAATTTTCCAGATTGTAAATCTGGGAGACCGTCCATCTTTCTTCTCCTACAGAGCACCTGTTTAGCAGTCTGATACGAAATAAAAGATACAGGTAGTCTAATTCCGAATCACTTGTATACTACTTTTCATAATTTATGCATACCTTCAAGTTAGGAGACAATGCATAAGACTTTAAAATTAGAATTTATACTTCATTAGATGATGTCTGATGTATGAGAATTTATGGTAGAAAAGGTCAGGTTTCCAAATATCTTGGATGTTTTTGGTCATTCCATAGGCAACAGAAAGCTGATGAGATTTTTGGCAAATGAGTTGTGTTTGAAGAAACTTACAGCAATATGGTGACTAAATTGTCATAAAGCTCAATAGCTATTGCAGTAGTTCCACAAAAAGCAGGGATAGTAAGAAAGGATCAAGGACATCTGGTTGAAAACCTGCATCAGTTTGCTCATCCTCCAGAGCCCCACAAAGACAGGAGTCAAGGGAGCCAATATCAGCACAAGAATCATGAGAGGGAAATTATTTTGGAAGATAGTTGCGATTCCAACCTAAAGGCAGATGCACCAGCTGCTTCATGAGAGTAAGACTAGCAATCTGCTGTCTAATACACAGCCTCTGAAAACCTGCTGGAGGGTCAGCAATGAGTTAATTCTGACTTCATGCAATGAGTTTGAGGGTTTGTTGCTTGTTAAGCAGACTCAAGAAAGCCAAATCTCAAGTAACAAGGAGAAAGCTGTGAAGAAGCTTGATTTACTAGGCAGATCCCAATGAGAGTTTGGGACTTTGCAGTCTCAAGTACTACATTTTGTACCAAGAGATGGTTGCTTGAAAGTACCCAAGAATCAGCTAGAATAATCTGCACAGAGATGTTAATAAAATCATGGGGAAGATCTGATTGTTCTGTGAGTGTAGAAAGGGGGGGGAAAGTCTATAATCGGAGAAAACATAGGAAATAAATTACAGAACAAGAAATAGGATCCAGGTAGGATAAACAGAATTTAGGTAGGGTTTTAAGAAGAAAATTACTGTGCAGCTCTGCAACTGCATCCTGGCCCATCCTCACCCTTCTGCCCCCAACCCTCACTTCCTTGTACCCCCAATATGTTTTTCCCAATTAAAAAAGAAAGAATAGAAAGAAAAAGTTCATTCTTTAAAAAAAAGGAAATTAATCCCCGAGTAATGTAAAAAGTCCACACACTTAGCTGCTAACTGTAAAGTGAGGGGTTTGGGTCCATCCAGAGGCATTGTAAAGAAAGGGCCATCAATCCACATATGAAAAATTAGTCATCGAAAATCTTTTATAGCACAGCTCTTGTCTAACACACATGAGTCTGTCATGTGTGGGAATCACTTGAGGTTCCAACAGATTGAGAAGGAATATCATAGTTAAATACCTCTGAGAGGGAGGATGAGATTTAAAAAGAAGCCACTGGGCATTCTGACAATTAGGAAGTTGTTGATTTTTAAGGGCAAATGTAGTTGGATCACATGATTCAAACACAAAAGTTCATGGGAGGGGTTTTTGTGTTGTTGATAGGTGCCATCGAGTCGAGTACATCTCATAGTGATACTAAGAACAACAGATATGAACCTATACTGTTCCATTCTCACAATCTCCAACACCCTCATGCACATTGCTGCAGTCACTGTGTCAGTCCACCTGGTTGAGGTTCTTTCTATCATTTGGCATCCACTCCATCTCCCCAAACATGAAGCAGAAACCACTTGTGTATAAAGAGCATTGAGCCATATGAGGAAGTTCATATCTGAGCTTTACCAACAACAACAACAACACAAAACCAGTTCCCATTAAATCAGACATACTCCTGTAAACTGCTTTTACTCATTTTAACACCAGTCTTACTGCTTTGCTGGGTCTAAAATCTGATGTGATAGTTCACAGACCACACAGAACCATATTAGGAAACCAAAAGTCTATAATTCATGTTAGTAGCTGAATACAATCATTCAATTAGGACAGTTTCAAAATGTGCTTATGGGCACTTCAGCCTTTAACATCAAGGTGTTATACCAGAATTCTCAATCCTGCCAATACTGGCTCACCACCACCATGTTCCTCCAGTAAACTTGGGCAAAAGATCTTTGATCTGGTTCAATGGCATAGCAGTCCCAAGGTCCACTCTCTCTCATGTCCAATCTCTGGTTCTCTGATGCAGTTGCTATGGCTGTTGCTACATAGGCCATAGTATGTCTGGTGCAAAAATTTCTGATCCTGAAGGACACATTACACTTTCTTGCTGCTGCTTTGCTGGTGATGAGGTTTCTCACATTCTGCTCCTGGATCTGCTCAATTTAATGGTGAGACAAGCCAATTCCCTTGTATATTAGTAAGACTAATGAATCCCCTTGTGGATAGGCTAACACACACCATTTGCATATTCCCACCCATTCACATGGCAAAGTCGGACAAGAGGCTAGAGAATCCATTTTGAAGAATAAACCCTTAACATCACAACTTGGATAGTGGTTTCCAACTTATTTGCATCTTCTGTACCCTTATGAATACATCTACTTTTCACTTATTAACAATAATTACCTAAAATTTTGCATAACAAGAATAGTAAAAATCATACTACCCAATTATTTCAACCTTAATGCCACACATCAAGTAGTAATTAACTCCAAGATACAAGTCAAAAAAGTAATACTGGCTATTGTGGTTAAGGTTATGTATCAACTTAGCTGGGCGATGACTCTCAGTGATTTGACAGTTTTGAAATGATGTTGATTTGGTAGTTGAATAATGACATGGTCATCCTTTTTGCATGATGATAATTTTTACAATTTTTTGCCTTTGGAGCCTCAGGTTGATAAATAAAGAGTGTTTTGGAATGTGTGTGTGTGTGTGTGTGTGTGTGTCTGTGTGTATGACTCTTAAAATAACTGAAAGGCTGAACTATCAACATTTTAATCAATTATTTATAACACAATAATTAAAAGTGTTGTCCTCACCTGTTCCATAACAAGGCTCTCATTAGGCTTTAGTTTGGCTTGCTGAAGATCCTCCCACCCTTTCCTCCAAGGATACCTAGCTTCCACCCACTCCTGCATAGCCCAGCTTCTGTCTGAGACTTGGACTGCCCTTATGTTTGGAAACTTGAACTAAATATTAAACTAATTGGTCTCCATTGTCATTTATAGAAACATATGTTGTTGTTGTTGTTGCTATATGCTATCAAGTTGCCTGGGATTCATAGCAACCCTATGAACAACAGCTCTGAACAACAACAACCCTATGAACAACACTCTATCATGAGCCAATTTCGTTGTCTCTGGCAAACCTACCCCATTACCTCTATCACTGAGTCAAACCATCTCATTCATGCTCTTCCCCTCTTGGGTTGTCCCTCTGTACTTCCAAGCATGAAACACACCTTTAAGCCACACGAATTTTAAAAGGCAGTAGGCCCACACATCAGGCTTACACTGGTTCCCAGTAAGAGGCTTCCGGCCAGCCAAAGATGACCCAGAGCCTTCCCACTCTCCAAGGACAGGTCCCTCCTGGAACATGCCCAAAGTATGTAAGACAGAGCTTCAAAATATTTAAGATCACCTGAAAAATCTTACTTGATAAAATGTCTGATCTGTTTACATTGCCAAAGATCTAGCAGAGAAAATGAAAGATTTTCTGACTATACTATGAAGGAGCTGAATTTGGTTCAGTGTCTTTACAGTTACAATCATGTGCCCCAAATCAATTCATAAAAGTATTTAAGAAATACTTTTTTAAAAAAGAAACTCCACTGAACCATTTTTGCCACCATAATTACATGCATATGTATACCCTAGAGAATGCATGCTTTTCCTTTCCAGGACTTTTATTCTGATTCCATAGTCATTGTTATGTGCTGCAACCCTATGTACAAGAGCCTTAAACCCTGCTCTATCCCTTGCCAATCTTACTGTCTCTGACACACCTATTCCCATTACCTCAGTGACTGAATCAATCCATCTTCCTCTCCTGTGCTGTCCCTCCACCCTCCCAAGGATGACGTCCCTCTCCAAGGACTGATCCTGCCTTGCAACATGTCCATAGTACGTCAGACGAAGCTTCAGAATCCTTGCCTCCAAGGAGCAGCCTGGCTTCACCCTCTCCATGACAAACGTGTTTGTTTTCCTAGCAGTCCATGATATATTCAATATTCTTCTCCAGAACCAAAGCTCAAAGGCATCAACTGTCCTTCTATCATCCCTAGCCATTATCCAACTCTCTGAAGCATAGCAAGTAATTGCAAAGACCATGGCCTGTACCAGGCACACCTTAGTCTCCAGACTGGCATCATTGCTCCTCAGTACCTTGGAGAGGTCTCTGACAGCAGACTTTCCTAATGCAATTCATCTTTTAATTTCCTGGCTGCTGGTACCAAGTGTTGATTGTAGAGCCAAGCAAACTGAAGCTGTCAACAATCTCAATCTCTTCACCATCTATCTTGATGCTGCCAATAGGCCTAGTGGTGAGAATCTTTTGTTTTCTTGATGTTGAGCTTCAATCCATATTGATGGCTGCAGTCCTTGACCTTCTACAGCAAGCGCTTCAAGTCCTCTTCAGTTTCAGCAAGCAGGTTGTGTCATATGTATGTTGCAGATTGTTGATAAGTATACCTCCAATTATGATGCCACACTTCTCTTCACAGAGCCCAGCCTCCCGGAAAATTTGTTCTGCATACAGACTGAAAACATATGGAGATAGGACACATCTTTGACTCACATCCTTCCCAAATTTGAACCATACAATTTTTTCTTGCTCTGTTCTGACCACTGCCTCCTAATCCAAGTATAGGTTTCACATAAGCACAAACAAGATTTCTGGAATTCCCATTCTTTTCAGAGTCAGCCACAGTTTGCTGTGGTTCACACAGCCAAATGCCTTTGCATAGTCAATCAAACACAGATAGGCATTCCTCTGGTACTCCCTGCTTTCACCAAGATTTATCTGTCATTAGCTATACTATCCCTAGCGCCATGGTCTCTTCTAAATCCAGCCTGCACTTCAGGCAGTTCTCTGTTGATGTGCTGGTCCAGCCGTTATTTTATAATCTTCAGCAGAATCTTGCTTGCATGTGATATCAATGATACTCTCCAATAATTTCCACAATCTGTCAGATCACCTTTCTTTGGAATGGGAAGGAATATAGATCTCTTCCGGTCAGTTGGCCAGGTGGTTGACCTCCACATTTTTTGACACAACTTGTTGAGCACGTCCAGGGCAACATCTGTTTGTTGAAATATGTAATTTCGTGTGCCATTAATCCCTCGGGCCTTGTTTTTGCAAGTTCTTTCAGAGCAGCTTGAACTTCTTCCGTCATCACCATAGGCTCTTGCTCATATATTGTTTCATGAAATTCTTCTGTGTCCACCAATTCCTTTTGGTACAATGACCACAATTCTTTTATCGTTAGAAGAAATTTTATGCACTTTTATTGTTAGAAGAAATTATATGCATGATTCTCTTTCCTACAGGGAAAGTTTAGCTGTTTTTATCTGGTTTGAGACAAGAGTCTTCCTAATCAATGGGAGTTAAAGATATTTAAAACATAGATTTTAAATATTCCAATTATAACAAAGAATGGCAAGTTCTTGCACAACTGAACTTTTAAAAAAATTTTTTATTATTATTCATTTTAATGAAAATTTACAGAAACTTTGGATTTCCATTCATTCATTGTTGCACTTTTCTCCCTGCCCACACCTCCCCCCCAAGTACATTCTTCTCTTTGAAAAGTAAAAGAAAAATTCTTTCATTGTTTTACAATCCCTCCCCCCAGGACCACCCCACTGTTGCAGCCTTTGCTCTGGACTCCTGTCATGACAATAATACCTAATCACATATCCCTTTTAAACACTTTTCTCCC
>NW_006400022.1:2553629-2575673 GCF_000299155.1 Elephantulus edwardii | reverse complement strand
TATTTTATCTTCTCCTGGTGGTAGATTTTTCAGGATACTTGGAAGACTGTTTATGTTGTGGATTAGGACTTCTAGAGTATTTTCAAGCTTTTCTTTAATGAAGTTTATAGTCCTTGGTTTTAGTGCTAGGTCCATGATCCACCTCGAGTTGGGTTTTGTATATGGAGTGAGGTGTGAATCTTGCTTGAGTTTTCTGCAGATAGTTTTCCAATTTTGCCAACATCATTTGTTAAAAAGGCTGTCATTTCCCCACTTTATTTTCTATCTCTAGATCATTGGCTATTTGTATGGGTTCCCCCACCCTCAATCATAACAAATTGTGGCTAGTGCTGAGAAAAATGGGAATCCCAGAACCCTTAATTGTGCTCATGAGAAACCTGTATAAGGACCAAAAGCAATTGTCCAACAGAAGAAGGCTGCACAGTTTACAATCAGGAAATGAGTGGGCAAGGTTTATATACACCCTTCCTGTCAATGTTGGAGGAAGACTCATTACCAACTTCAGTTATGTATATGACACAACTTTGCTTGAAGAAAGTGAAAAAGTCTTGAATCACTTACTGCAGAAGATCAATCAGTAGGTGTTACATTAAGGAAATGGAAATCCTCACTACTGACCTAATAGGCAATGTCGTAATAGATGGATTAAAGATTTAAATTTTCATGCAGAAGCAATGATTTTGTAAATTATTACCTATCTTGAGAGGGACTGGCGAGCATTGTGCTGAGTTAAATAACTCAGTCCCACAAGGACAAATATTTTATAAAGCCGTTATTGTACAATGAGTATAAGGATCGAAGGGGTGGGGGTGGAGGCATAGGGATGAGGATGGGGGGATTAATCATAGCGTTGTATAATTTGATGGGGGAGTGAGGGAAGTTGGAAGAATTTGTATTTGAATTTTGTAACTATACTAATATAATTAAAAACAACAAATTTCATTTTACTTAGATCCACAATCAATATCCCTGGTAGTGGCAACAGTCAAGAAATCAAGAGATACATTGCGTTGGGAAAATATACTGTTAATGACTTTGTTAATAGTGCTAAAGCTAAGGTGCGCATGGCCCAAGCTATTTTTTAGTTACTCCCTGTGCATCTGAAAGTTGGACAAGAACGGCAGAAAAATTGATGCCATTTGAAATGTGTTGAAGAAGAACACTGATGGACAACCAAAAGAATGATGAACAGGACTGTTTTGGAGAAAGTGAATCCAGGGTACTCCTTAGAAGCAAGGATGATGAATCTTCATGTCGCATACTTAGTACATATTGTCATAAAGGACCAGTCCTTGGAAAAAGCTATAATGCAGGGAAAGACAGAGTGTCATTGAAAGAGAAGACCTTCAGTAAGAAGGACTGACAAAATGGCTACCATAATGGACATGTTTTAAGGAGAGACCAGTCCTTGGAGAAGGACATCATGCTTGGGAGGGTGGAGGGACAGTGCAGGAGGGAAGGCCCTCTATGAGGTGGATTGATTCAGCGACTGGGTTAATTGGGATGGGAGTGTCAGAGACAGTGCGATTGGCACAGGACAGAGTAGAGTTTAGGGCTGTGTACATAGGGCCGCTATGAGTTGCAAGCGACTCGATGGCACATAACAACAGCAACAAGAACAAAGGGTTCAAATATGTGGGAGACCATGAAGAAGGTACAGCATAGGGCCAAGTTCTGATGTGTTTTTCATAGGGTTGGTATGAGTTATAATCAACTTGAGGGCACCTAACAACAAATTATGGGTAACATTGAGAAGAATGGTCAACAATCTTGGCACCAGCAGTCAGGAAATCAAATATGCTGTCAAGAACCTCTCCAGAGTACTGAGAAGCAATGATATCAGTCTAGAAAACTAAGGTGCACCTGATTCAGGCTATGGTCTTCACAGTTACTTACTATCCATCAAAGAGCCGGACAGTAATTAAGGACAATAGAAGAAGAATGGATGCCTTTGAGTTCTGGTCTTGAGTATTGAAAATACCACGGACCACCAAGAGAACAAACAGGTCTGTCTTTGAGATGGTGAAACCAATTTTCTCCTTGGAGGCAAGGATTTTGAAGCTCCAGCTCACATACTTTGGACATGTGGCCAGGAGAAGCTGATTTTTGGAGAAGGACGTCATGCTCAGAAGGGTGGAGGGACAATGTAGGAGAGGAAGACCTTGGATGAGATGGATTGACACAGTAACTGTAGGAAAGGTGTGTTGGAGTCAGTGATGCTGGCTCAGGATGGGGCAGATTTCAGAGATGTCATACACAGGGTCGCTATGAGTCACAGGTGACTCAACAGCACACACATAAAAACAGCAACATCATGATATTAACAGTGATAAGATTTTTTTAATTTTCTTGACATTGAGATGTATTCCATATTGAAGGCTGCAATCTGATTTTCTGTAGCAACCACTCCAAATCCTCTTCACTTTCAGCAAGCAAGTTTGTGTCATCTGCATAACAAAGGTTATTGATGAGTCTTCCTCCAATCCTGGATTCCACATTCATCTTCAGAGTTCACCTTCTTGAATAATTTTTTCAGGATACAGATTAAACAGGTAAAGAGTGAGGATACAGCCCTGACACCTTTGTTAATTTAAAACCATGCACTGTTCCCTTGCTCTTTGTACAACAGCGTTTTGGTCTAGGTGTAGGTTTTGCATGAGCACAATTGAGTGTTTTGGGATTCCCATTCTCAATGTTGGTTAAAATGTATTTTTTCTATAGGTTTCTGGTTTACTGCAGTATTCAAAGAAACTGTGTTCCTCTTATGCTGGGAATGTTTTTCATTGCCCCATTTTGTCAACACGTCTGAGAGGTCATACCACAGACCTGGCTGTGCCTTGAGAGTATATGGATGCTGGTTGAAATAATTATCCTTCGTATGGTGCTATGATATAGTTGTTAGATGCCATCAAGTGGACTAAGACACATGTGCCATATACTTACATTGCTATTTCCACTCTACACAGGGGCTGTGAAATGGAGCTGCATTGTGCACGTTTAGGCATCCGCTGATATAGGGCAAGCTACTCAGGCACTCTGAACCACTGGCATGACCAGTTTGGCGAGGTGCGTGAGCCAGGTCTGGCGTGCTTTAACGGCCCCGTCCCCAAGCCGCGGGCCCCAGCACCTGCCTGGAATCCGGGCACCTGCCTGGACCCCCCGCACCTTCCTGGACCCTCAGTACCTGCCTCAACTCCCACACCTGCCTGGAACACCGAGCTTACCCGGACTCCAGCAGCTTGGCGCCTGCGCAGTTTCCGCCCGAGCCCGGCCCATGATGCACCGCGGCATCTTCAGGATCGCCCAGCGTGGCATCCCCTGCATTCGCCCTCGCACTGGAGGACAAAGGTGTGGCACTGAGGAAGGGGGACTTTCCTGACCTGTCATTGACTAGATGGGCGGCCTCCCCCGCCCTAAGCAGTTGCGGGGCTGGGCTGGTGGCCCTCGTCGTCGCGCCGGCCGAAGCCCCTGCCTTGGAGCATCCCGTTCGAACTGAGAGTGGTTGCTGCCCCTTTCCCGGTCCCCGCAGAGGCCGAGGTCAGGCCCCTCAACAGGCCAGGTCTTGTTTTCAGGTCAAAGGGCTTGGGCTCATTCCAGGCCCCACCAGCCAGGACCACGCAGACCAAGGGCCGCCCATGGCCGCTGCACCACAGGGACATTGCAGGAGGTCTCCACATTGTCCACACATCACCAACAGCCTGGTAGATAGAAACTTACCCCAGATTTACTTTGAGCTCTGAGGAGAGGGTCTGGCAGGCTGCCCAGGCTAAGTCCAGAAGTGGGTCAGATGCCACCATCATCTTCGTAGCCTGGGACAGACAGCCACTTTCATTGAGTTTGTTCTCAGATTAAAATTACTTTTATTCCGTACTTTTGAACAACAATTTTGAACACTACCTGCCTATTTTCCAGAAAATTCATCAACATTTATCAAAAGCCCTGTTATGTGTCTAGAACCTGCATTCCTGGATACTGACTCTCACAGACCTTCTTCATGACCTTTAACGGCCACTATAGTGTTTTCTCCTGTTTCTTCTTTTATCTAATCAGAAAATAACTTTGAAAAACTAGTTGAGAGAAAAACCATGTAAGTTGTATGTGGAGTTAGAGAAAGGGTCAAGCAATCCAATCAGGTGGGTTTTTTAGCATTGTTTAAATTGCACATTATCATCCATTGCTGGACTAGAAAGTCCATTTAGTAAATTCAGGCCAGTTTTTTAAATGTTAATCTCATTTACACTATAATGCAGCCTTTAAATAGTGAGGATAATTATTGGTGGTGGTGTTAGGTGTCATTGAGTCAAGTATGACTCATATTAACCCTATGAACAAAAGATCTGAACATTGTCCTATCCTGTGCCATCCTCACAATCTCTGGAACCCATTTGAACCCATTTCAGCATTCACTATGTCAATCTATCTGGTTAAAGGTCTTCTCTTGCCATCCCTACACCTTTCCAGGCATGGTGTCCCTCTCCAAGGAAAAGCCTCTCTTAGTGATATGCCTAAATATGTGAGATGAAGCATTACCAATTCTGCCTCCAAGGAGCACTTGGCTTTACCTTCTCTGAGGCATATCTGTTCTTTGGCAGTACTCTTCTCCAATACCACAACTCAAAAGCATCAGTTCATTTTCTGTTAACCTTGTTTATTGTTCAGTTCTCAGCAGAATAGCAAGTGATTGAAAAGACCATGGCCTGAGTCAGATGTACCTTAGTCCTCAAACATTATTTTTCCACAATAATTTGGAGAGGTGACTACTAACTTTGCAAGTGCAATACACTTCCTAAGCTCCTGACTCTTAATACCAAGGATATTGATTGTGGATCCAAATAAGATGAAGTCTTTGACATGCTAAATCTTTTCTATAATTTCCGGTGAGGATTTTTGTTTTCTGACATTGAGATGTACTTATTGAGGGCAGAAGTGATCTTCTACAGCAACCTCAAGTCCTCCTCACTTTAAGCAAGCCAAGTTGTGTCATCTGTTTAACACAGGTTATTAATGAATCTTCCTCCAATCCTGATTTTATTTTCTTCGTAGAGTCCAAGTTCTTGAATAATTTGCTCAGCATACAGATTGAACAGGTATTGATAAAGGATACATCGCAGACTCACACCTTTGTTAATTTTAAACCATGTGCTCTGTTCACACTTAGTCTTTTAGTCTAAGTATAGGTTTTGCATGAGCATAATTAAGTGTTCTGGGATTTCCATTCTCAAAGTTAGCTATAATTTTTTTTTATGATTCACACAGCCTAATGCCTTTGCATAATCAATAAATCACAAGTAGACATTCTTCTGATATTCTTTATGTTCAGCCAATATTCATCTGACATCAGCAGTGATACTCCTGGTGCCAAAGCATCTTTTAAGTCCAGCTTGAACTTCTCTATGTATTGTTTTTAAATTATCTTCAGCAACAGTTTGCTTGCATGCAATAGCAGTGATATTGTTCAATAATTTCCACATTCTGTTGGATCATCTTTCTTGGGGATGGGAACAAATACGGATCTCTTCCAGTCATTCATCCAGGAATCTGTCCTCTAAATTTCCTGGTACAGAATGATGAGCATGTTCAGGGTTGTATCTGTTAGTTGAAACATGTCAGTTGGTATTCCTTTGGTTCCTGGTTCCTGGGGCCTTATTTTTGCCAATGCCTTCAGTACAATTTGAACTTCTTCCTTCATTACCATTGGCTGTTGAACATATGGTGGGTATTGTATGCCACCGAGTTGGGATCAATCCAAAGCTGACCCTCCAGAGGGCTTCCAAAGGCAGTAAATCACATAGGGGGAGATTGCCCAACCTCCTCCTGTTGAGCGGCTGGTGGACTTAAACCATATTCACATTCACAATTGCAGCACAGATTTTAACCAGTAGACTACCAGTGCTCCAGATCAGTGTCAGTCAATTATTTTTGATACAATGATACTGTGTCATCCATCTTTTTTTTATGCTTTCTGGGTCATTCTAAATTTTGCCCATAACATCTCCAAGTATTGCAACTTGAGGTTTGAATTAGTTTTTCAGTTCTTTTAGCTTGAAAAATGTTCTTCTGTTTTAATTCTCCAATTCCAACTCTCTGCATGCTGAGCTATAATACTTGGTTTGTCTTCTTGTGCTGCCCTTTGAAATTTCTTCAGTTATTTTACTTCAGCATCTCATCCCTTTCTTTTGTCTTCTCTGTACTTCAGTGAAATTTTCAGGATCCCTTCTGAGATCCCTTCTGATGTTTCCTTTTCCCCCTCTTTGTAGAACTTTTGCTCTCTTCATGGATGATATACTTGATGTCATCCCACAACTCGCCTGGTTTTCTATCAGAAGCAGTACTTCAAACTTACTCTTTTTTTAAAAAAAAATTATTTTCTTGTGTGTATACCATCAAATCAGATCTGACTGGTACAGGAGGAGATTGTCCATCCTTCTCCAGCAAAGCATCTGGTGGATTTCAACTATGTACCTCTAGAATTGCAGTGCATCTTCTTGCCTCTAGACCACCAGAGCTCCCTTCAAACCTATTCTTAAGACGATTTTTCAATTCAGCTGAGATAGCCTTAAGATCATATTTTCATTCTTGTGGACTTGTTTTAATTATTTTTTTCAGCCTCAATTTAAACTTGCACATGAGTAATTGATGATCTCTTCCATAGACAGTACCTGATTTTTACTGCTAATAATGAGTATCTTCCAACAATTCCTTCCACAGATGTTGTCAGTCTGCTTCCTGTGCAGTCCATCTGTCCATGTGTAAAGTTGCAGTTAACTTTTTTTAAAAAGGTATTTTGGGATTAAGAAATCATTAAACATATGATACATAATAATTCTATTTCCAGCCTCATGTCTGTCACTAAGCCCATAGTTTTCCGACTATGCTTCTTCACTATTCTAACTTTTCTTTTATAGTCACCAGTTATCATTGGCACATCATAATTGCATATTTGGTCAATTTCATATGTGACTAAAATATTTTCTACTCTTTGAGTATAGGAGTATATATATTTGAATAATAGTCAGATCTTTCTTGTATGCATATGAATAATCTATCACATATAAAACTTGAATTGATAGAGCATTGTACTTTAGGATAGAACTTTTAAACTATGAATGCAACACTGTTCTTTTTTCATTCCAGGTATGATGAGATAAAATATGATAAACGTTGTTGTTGTTGTTGTTATGGGCCGTCGAGTCACTTGCGACTCATAGCGACCCTATGTATAACAGCTCTAAACTCTGCTCTGACCTGTGCCAATCTCATTGTCTCTGACACACTCATCCCGATTGCCCCAGTCCACCTCCCAGAGTGCCTTCCCCTCCTGCACCTGCCCTTCACCCTCCCAAGCATGATGTCCCTCTCCAAGGACCGGTCCCTCCTTACAACATGACCAAAGTATGTCAGACGAAGCCTCAGAATCCTTGCCTCCAAGGAGCAGCCCGGTTTAACCCTCTCCAGGATGAGTCTGTTTGTTTTCTTAGCAGTCCATGGCACACTCAGCACTCTTCTCCAACTCCAAAGTTCAAAAGCATCAATTCTCCTTCTATCCTCCCTGGTCATTGTCCAGCTCTCTGCTGCATAACAAGTGATTGCAAAGACCATGGCCTGTACCAGATGCACCTTAATCTCCGGAGACACACCGTTGCTCTTCAGTACTTTGGAGAGGTCCCTAACAGCAGACTCTCCCATTGCAATACGTCTTTTGATTTCCTGGCTGCTGGTGCCAAGAGTGTTGATTGTGGAGCCAAACAGACTAAAGCTGTGAACGATCTCTATCTCTTCACCATCCATCCTGATGCTGCCAATTGGTCCACTGGTGAGAATCTGTCTTCTTGACATTGAACCTCAATCCATATTGAAGGCTGCAGTCCTTGACTCTCAGCAGCAAGCGCTTCAGGTCCTCTTCAGTTTCAGCAAGCAGGGCTGTGTCATCTGCATAACACAGATTGTTGATAGGTCTTCCACCAATCTTGACCCCACATTTCTCCTCATAGAGCCCAGCCTCCCAGATGATCTGTTCTGCATACAGGTTGAAAAGGTATGGAGACAGGACACATCCATGGTGTACGCCCTTCCCAATTTTGAACCATGAAGTGTTTCCTTGCTCTGTTCTGATGACTGGGTTAATGTTGGGGATTAGCGGTTTTAGGGTTTGGAGATAGAGGTTTGTGGGTTAGAGATTTAGGGGTTAGAGGGTTAGGGGTTAGAGGATTAGGGGTTAGAGGGTTGGGGTTAGAGGGTTAATGAGTTAGGGTTGTTAGGGTTGTCAGCGTTAGGGTTAGGGTTGGGGGTTAGGGTGAGGGTTGGGTTTTGGGTTGGGGCCAGGGTTGAGGATTAGGGTTTAGGGAGTTAGGGGTTTGGGGTTAGTGGTTAGAGGGTTAGGGGTTAGAGAGTTAGGGGTTAGAGGGTTAGGGGTTAGAAGGTTAGGGGGAAGAGGGTTAGGGGTTAGAGGATTAGGCTTAGGGTTGTTATTGTTAGGGTTAGGGTTATTAGGGTTAGGGGTATGTTTAGGGTTAACGTTTTTATTGTTAGGTTTGTTGTTGTTGTTATGTGCCATTGAGTCGTTTGCAACTCATAGCGACCCTATGTACAACAGACTTAAACCCTGCTCTATCCTGTGCCAATCGCATTGCCTCTGACACACCCATCCCAATTACCCCAGTCACTGAATCAATCCACCTCATAGAGGGTCTTTCCCTCCTGCGCTGTCCCTCTACTCTACCCAGCATGATGTTTCTCTCTAAAGACCTGTCTCTCCTTACAACATGTCCAAAGTATGTCAGATGAAGCCCCAGAATCCTTGCCTCCAAGGAGTAGCCTGGTTTAACCCTCTCTAGGATGAATCTTGGCAGTCCATGGTATGTTCAATACTCTTCTCCAGTACCACAGCTCAAAGACATGAATTCTCCTTCTATCCTCCCTAGTTATTGTCCAACTCTCTGATGCATAACAAGTGATTGCAAAAATCATGGCCTGTATCAGGCGGACCTTAGTCTCCAGAGAGACTCTGTTGTTCTTGCATACTTTAGAGTGGTCCCTAACAGCAGACTTTCTCATCGCAATACGTTTTTTTATTTCCTGGCTGCTCGTGCCAAGAGTGTTGACCATGGAGCCGAGCAAACTGAAGCTGTGAAAATCTCAATCTCTTCGCCATCCATCCTGATGCTACTGATTTGTCCAGTGGTGAGAATCTTTGTCTTCTTGACATTGAGCCTCAGTCCATACTGAAGGCTGCAGTCCTTTGACCCTCTGCAGTAAGTGCATGAGGTCCTCCTCAGTTTCAGCAAGCAGGGTTGTGTCATCTGCATAACGCAGATTGTTGATAGATCGTCCACCAATCCTAACGCCACACTTCTCCTCATAGAGCCCAGCCTCTCGGATAATCTGCTCTGCATACATGTTGCAAAGGTATGGAGATAGGACACATCACTGGCGTACACCCTTCCCAATTTTGAACCAGGCAGTGTTGCCCTGCTCTGTTCTGACGACTGCCTCTTGGTCCAAGTCTAGGTTTCGCATTAGCACTATTAAATGTTCTGGGATTCCCATTCTTCTCAGAGTCAGCCACAGTTTGTTATGATCCACGCAGTCAAATGCCTTTGCATAATCAATGAAACATAGATAGACATTCTTCTGGTATTCTCTGCTTTCAGCTAAGATCCATTTAACATCAGCTACAATATCCCTAGTACCACGACCCCTTCTAAACCCAGCCTGGACTTCTGGCAGTTCTCTGCTGATGTGCTGTTCCAGTCATTTTTAGATAATCTTCAGCAAAATTTTGCTTGCATGTGAAATCAACAATATTGTTCTATCGTTTCCACACTCTGTTGAGTCACCTTTCTTTGGAATGGGAACAAATATAGGTCTTTTCCAGTCAGTTCGCCAAGTGGTTGTTTTCCAGATTTCTTGACACAACTTGGTGAATACATCCAGGGCAGCATCTATGTGTTAGCTGAAATATGTCAATTAGTATACCATCTATTCCTGGGGCCTTATTTTTTGCTATTTCCTTCAAAGCAGCTTGAGCTTCTTCCTTCATCACCATAGGCTCTTGCTCATATGTTGTTTCTTTAAATTCATTACTTCATAAAATTTTTGGTTCGATTATATGTATCTGAAGTTATATTTGTCATAGGTCATGATGTAGATGCTTTGGACCTGGATAAATATGCTATATATACAGAGGGTGTTCTTGCAGTATTAATAATCTCTGAGAATTTACATAATTTGAGCTATGAAAGTGCCACATGTTATTTTGCCCTATTTAACTCCATGTTTTATATTTACTATTATTGTGGCATGTATTTGAGTGTCTGATGCAGCAGATTAATTATAGAACATTGTTGTCTTGTGAGAAATGGAATGGGAGAATTGCTCCAATATGTGGAATCAGTCACTCCAGCAGTTGCCAATTATCAAAGCCATTGAGCCATCACTGTTACCATGAAAATATGCATGAATTATAGGTCGCTTCTTCTGTTGCCCCATGAGGATCTTTGCTTTACATTGTTACTGCTAAACTCACTAATGAAATTTAATAGTCTAAGGAAGGATTTTGTGTTTGTTTGAGTTGTAATTAATTTGCAGAAATCTTAGGACCTTGGTAATAGTGCATTCCTAAAGTGGAGAAAGGTTTTATTATGAATACTTACAAAATGTTTATCTTCACTTTGATAGAAGTTTTAATATTGTTGATCCAAAATTTTAAAATTTAATATTTCTATTTTTTCCTTTTTTAAAACAAATTTATTTTTTTAATTATTTTTGTGTGTGTGTACTATAAAATTGGATCTGACAGGTACAGGAGGAGATTGCCCCTCCTGCAGCAGAGCATCTGGTGGATTTGACCCACGTGCCTCTAATATTTCTATTTTTTGACTGCTTGGTTGATTTTTAAGAGTTTGGGGGCTTTATTTTTAGGAAATAAGTTCCTATTATTTACTCTAATGTTTAAGCTAGACATTTAATTTGTAAAAGTACTTCCCAGACAGTTTACTATGACCAAATTATTTTTCATTTTAATCATATTTACTGATGTTATAACTACTAGTAGGGTTCAAATATATGAATTGATGAAAATGATATATTATTACCTAAGACTTAGTAATATCATTAGTTTTTAGTAACCTTTACCTTTTATGCATGGTGTTTTTTTTCTGAGAAACTAGGTTTTTGTACATTTTATGGAAGTTTTGGGTACTTACCTGGAAAGAGAAATGTGAATAGTAATTACACTGTCACGTAGAACACTTCCCAGTAGCACTCAGCCAGACTAGCACAATGCAGGTGAAAAAGGATTTCTTATAACTGATCCAACCCATAATATTTTTCAGGTGCTTCTTGTGTAACTGAAAGTTGGACAGTGAATAAGCAAGGCAGAAGATAAATCGATGTCTTTTAATTGTAATGTTGGAGAAAAGTACTTAATATCCCATGGACTGCCAAAAGAACAAACAAGTCTATCTTACAGGAAGTCCAATCAGGGTGCGCCTCAGAAGTAAGGATGGTGAAACTTCCCTCATATAGTGTGGACATGTTGTTAGGAGGCATCAGTCCTTGGAAAGAGAAGAACACATTCAATACATTCACTACAAAAATGGGCTTGAGCATGACAGAGATTGTAAGGATGGTGCCATATAGGGCAGGGTTCTGATCTCTTCATAAGGCCATTGAGTCATAGTTGACATTACAACATCTAATATCAGCAATGGTATGAACCAGTAGCTACTTTACAACCCACTTTTTCTGTCTCATTTTGCTCATAACCTATTTAATGCCTCTGAAGTGTTACATACCCCAGTCATGGTGTAGTTCATGTGACTTACTGATGATCTCCCACAGAGGCAAGGTAAATTACTTCATAAATGAAGGCAGTTGGTATGCTTCCTCCAACCATGGCCAAAACTTCCAAATTTCATCTTGAGGAATTTGAGCAGTGCTTATTAAGTAGTTGCTAACTGAGTGAAGATACCTTAAAGGATGAGAAGTAGCTAAGGAAGGTGCATGTTTTAAAATGAAGGGGAAAGATAATTATCTTAAATCCTTAATTAATGTTTATTAGCAGACTATTATGAACCTGCCAGTGTCTCTGGGGTGAAATCAGGGTTTATAGAGTGTTTAAGGTCTACTAAAGCAAGACAGGTGCTTGTGTGCATTTATGTGCCTCCACAGGGACGTATACATACAAACAGACAACTCTGATCAAGGTCTATTCCAAGAGTATTAGTAGTTTCTCCCCAACGTCCATGCAGTATTTGTTCTTTTGTGACTGAGATAGTTCACTCAGGAAAATGTCCTCCAGGGTCACCCATGTTGTTTAATATTTTATTAATTCCTTGTTTTTCAGTGCTGTGTAGTATTCTATTGCATAAATATGCCATAGTTTTTCTATCCATTTGTTAAGGGGATAAATAATGAATAATTCATTAGAACAGATGAAGGCAAGAAATTTTCAAAAGAAATATATGATTAGGCATTATATGTACAACAACAGCCCAAAGTAAGAGGTACATTGAAAAGAGGACTGGGGCGGGGAGGTAATTGTGCAACAATGAACAGATATTTTAAAATAGGAGAGAGGATAAAATATACACCAATCAATGAATGAAAATCTAACTTTTCTGTAAACTTTTGTTAAAATTACAATTAAAAGGAAATATTTTGTTTTAAGAAGAGTATTCTGTGCTGATAAAACAGGGCTCACCTCTACTGTATTTTTAAAAAGAGGGCTGTATAAAAGACAGGAGGAAGAAAAGACCAAGATGGATGTTAGAAGAGACTCTGAATATTGCACTAGAATGCCAAAAAGCCAAAACAAAGGGAAAAATTAAGAAGTTAAGAAGCTGATTTCAAAGAGCATCATGGGGAAAAAAGCCACACTATTATAATAAAATGTTCAGAGAGCTGGAGTAAAAAAATTTAAAGGGCCAAACTCACTCAGCATTTCTTAAGCTAAAAGAACTGAAGAACAAATTCAAGCTTTGAGTTACAATACTTAAGGATCATTTGGGCATAATATTAAATGATCCATGAAGGATTAAAAGAAGATGGGAAGCATAGAGTCACTGTACCAAAAATAATTGACTGGCACAGAAGAATTTCATGATACAATATATGATCCGAAGCCTATGGTGATGAAGAAATTCAAGCTTTTCTGAAGGAATTAGCAAAAAAACAAGTTCCCGGGAATTGCATACCAATTCACATATTTTCAACAAACAGACACTACCTTGAATGTATTCACTAAGTTGTGCCAAGAAATCTATAGGACAATCACCTGGCCAACTGACTGGAAGAGATCTATATTTGTTCCCATCCAAAGAAAGTTGACCTGACAGAGTGTGGAAATTATTGAACAATATCATTAATATCACATACAAGCAAGACCCTGCTGAAAATGATAAAAAACTGGCTGAAACAACACATCAGCAGAGAATGACCAGATGTGCATGCTGAGATTAGGCTGTGGCATGAGGGATATTATAGCCAATGTTAGATGGGCCTAGGCTGAAAGCAGAGAGTACCAGAGAGATATCTGTGTTTCATTGACTATGCAAAGGCTATTCACTATTCAAAATGACTGTGTGGATCACAATGAACTGTGGCAAACTCACAAGAATGAGACTCCCAGAACACATGATTGTGCTTATGCAAAACCTATAGTTCAACCTGGAGGCATTCATAAGAAAAGAGCAATGAAACACTGCATGGTTTAAAAAAAAAAGTGTATGCCAAGGATGTATCCTGTCTCTAGGAAGCTGTGCTCTATGAGGAGGAATGTGGCATCAGGGTTGGAGGGAGACTCATCAATAACCTGTGTTATGCAGATACTTTGATTGCCAAAACTGAGGAAGACCTGAGGCATTTGCTGCAGAAGGTCAAGGACTGCAGCCTTCAGTAAGAATTGTTTTAGCTGAAAAATTGTATCCTTAGTGTTTCCAACCTGAATTGTCAACTGTTATTCTCAAATAAAACCCGTAATTGTGGGCAGGGGGAATGGATTGAAGCTCAACATTAAGAAAACAAACTGGGCCAATGGGTCTACCATGATAGAACGTGATAGTTAAATACACTGTATCTATCTATAGATAGACTGGGTCTGTCTATCATGATAGATGGTGAAAGGATTGAGATTGTTAGCAGCTTCAATGTGCATGGCTCCACAATCAACATTTTTAGTGCCAGCAGCCAGGAAATCAAAAGATGAATTGCGCTGGGAAAGTTTGCTGTCAGGGACCTCTCCAGACTCCGGAAAACAACGACATCAGAGGAGAATAGAGTACATCTGATCCAGGCCATGGTCTTCCCAGTTACTTGCTATGCATCAGAAAGGTGAACAATGATTAAGGATGATAGAAGAAGAATTGATGCCTTTGAGCTGTGGTGTTGAAGAAGAGTATTTGTTAGTCTAAAAATCAAAATGTAGATTGAAGCTCAATTGAAAAATCCTGTCAGGATATTTTCCAAAACCAGAACTCAGAAAATCCTATGTCAGGACATTTTCTGAAACCACAAAATCTTTTTCTTTATTAATTAATTTCTTTATTTTTCATTTCAATGAACATCTACAGAGATTTTGGAATTCCATTCATTCATTGTTGCACCCTTCTCCCCTCACCCCCCTCCCCCCCCTTCACACACGTTTGCTCCTCTCCTTGAAAAGCAAAAGAAAAACTCCCTCATTGGTCCACAACATCTTATGTCAGGACATTTTCTGAAACCAGAACTCAGAAAATCCTGCCAGGACATTCCCCCAAACCAGAACTTTAAAAACCCCTATGTCAGGACATTTTTTCTGAAACCAGAACTCAGAAAATCCTGTCAGGACATTCCCCAGAACCAGTTTCCCAAGACCAGAAACTTTATGCCCCAATGAGCTGATGTAAAGACCCCACATAACCCCCCTAAGCCCAACCCCAGTGCTACTCCCCTTGCTGAGTAGCCCGGTGCACAATAAACTCAGAAATGTTTCGACCTCGGCGTGGATCTTGGCTTCAATTCAAAACCTTTCAGTATCGAGTAGTTGAGTAGGGGCCTGATTTTAGAAGAGGCAATTCGGCAAATTGCCAGAATTTTAATCAAACACTTAATGTAACTCAGTTAAGAAGCTGTATACTCTAGAGCAAGGAAATAAAGTTACATATAAGTGATTTGTTGGGGATTTTTTTTCTCCCCTTTATTTTTAAAAATTTTTACTTTATATTGATTTGTGTATAAAATATACATTGTGTTTCACACTTTTCTTTTATTCACATTGCATTTCACACATTCCCTTACCTTTCTATGTATGTGTTTTAGAAAACTTAGTCCCCACTGAATTATGCCCACCATTTCCTCATCTTTTCAGGTCTCCACTTACTCTACCCCATTTAATTTACCACCCCTCTCCACTCACCAAATTGTGTGACCCTATGATTTCCCCCTGCCCGTTCTTACCCCTCTGCTCCCACATCTTCCCTCCTTGGATCCTCGTACACATTTTAATAGTTAGCCTTCTATTTTTACAATAATGATCTTATGTTCCGGCAATGCTTCGGGGTGCGCATGCTGGCCAAAGAGGCCTGAGGTTACCTGGATTAGAATTTGGAGATCTGAAAGCTCCGCTTCTCTTTCCTCCCCGATTCCCAAAAAACTCTTATATAGTATTTGTTCTTATGAGATTGAATTAGTTCACTCAGCATAAGGCTTTCCAGTTTCTTCTAAGTTACATAGTATTTTTCAAAATAATTGTCCCTGAGTGCTTCATAATATTCCATCATGTGAGTGTACCACAATTTCTCAATCCAGTCAGTTGTGGCTGGACATTTGGGCTTTTGCCATGTTCTTCAAATGGTGAATACCACTGCTATGAACTTTGTTGTACAAATCTCCATTTGTGTCCCAGTTCTAAATTTTTCAGGGTATATTCCTAGCAGTGGAATAGCTGGGTCATATAAAATTCTTACATTTTCCATCTGCTTTTAATACTTGCAGGATCACTCAATATTCTACTCAAAGCATCCTTATGTATTGCAACTCGAGGCTTGAATTTCCTCTTCAGTTCCTTGAGCTAAAGAAATGCTGAGTGAGTTCAGCCTCTTTGATTTTCTGATTCCAGCTCTTTGCACATTTTATTATAATACTTTGTCTTATTGTACAGACTTTTGAAATCTCCTGTTCTGCTCCTTAATGTCTTGATATCTTCCTTCTGCTTTGGCCTCTTGGCACTCCAGTGCAATATTCAGAGTCTCTTCTGACATCCATTTTGGTCTTTTCTTCCTCCTCGTCTTTGCAATGACCTTTTGCACTCTTCCTGGATGATATTTTTGATATCTTCACATAACTCATCCGGTCTTTGCTCATTAGTGTTCAAGGCCTCAAACCTGTTCCTGAGATGGTTCTGAAATTCACATGGGGCAGACTCAAGGTCATATTTTGGTTCCTGTGGGCTTGATTTGACTTTTCTTAGCTTCAGCTTAATCTTGCATATGAGTAGTTGGTGATCTGTTTCACAATCAGCACTAGACCTGAGCTTCTCCAGCGGTTCTTTCCACAGATGTAATCTATCTGATTCCTATGCATACCATCAGGTGAAATCCATGTGTATAGCCTGCGTTTCTGTTTCTTGTAAAATGTATTTGCAACGGATAAATTGTTGATTGTGCAAAATTCTATTGTCCTATCTCCAGCTTCATTTCTGACACCAAGTCCATGCTTTCCAACTACCAATCCTTCTTCTCTGTTCCCAACTTTTGCATTCCAGTCACCCATCACTATTAATGCATCTTGATCTACATATTGCATCGGCTTAACCACTTCTTTGCTGGTCTGTTATTAAGTGCCGTCAAGTTGAGTATGGATCATAGTTACCCTGTGAACTGTGCGTCTGAACCCCAGCCTATCCTCTGCCATCCTCACACTTCCTGACACACTAGAGCTGATTGCAGCAGTCACTGTATCAATCTATCTGGTTGAGGGTGTTCCTCTCCTTTGCTGACACTGTACCTTTCCAAGCATCATGTCCCTCTCCAAAGAATAACCCCTTCTAGCAACATTCTCAAATTATGTGAGGCAAAGCCTCTTCACCCTTCCCTCTAAAGAGTACTCTGGCTGTGCACTTTCCAAGACGTTTGTTCTCTTGGCTGTCCATAGGATGTTCAGTCCTATTCTCCAAGACCACAGCTAAAAGGCATGAATTCTTCTGTCATCCTTATTCCCTGTCAGGTCTCATATTCATAGGGAGTGATTGGAAACACCATGGCCTTACCTTAGTCCTCAAACTGATATTACTTCTCAACAGAGTAATAGAGAGGTCCCTAACTGCGGAATTTCTGAATACATTTCCTGATTTCTGCATTGCTGGTACTAAGGGTGTTAATTATGGATCCAAGTAAGATGAAATTGTTGACAGTTTTAATCTCTTCGCTATCCACCATGATGCATATAGTTTATCAATCTGGATGCCTTTTATTTTCCTATTCTTGCTGTATTTTCCTAACAAGTACTCCCAATACATTATTGAATAGGAGTGGTGACTGTGTGCATCCTTGTCTAATCCCTGTTCACTAGGAAATTACTTTAAGTCTTTCTCCATTGTGAATGATATTGGCTCTTAGTTTTGGATATATGCTTTTTACAGTTTTGAAGAAATTATCTTCTATTCCTATTTTGCTCAGTGTCTAAATCAGGAAGGGACGCTGGATTTGTCAAATGCCTTTTCTGCATCAATGCTAAAATCATGTGGTTCTTGTTACTGCTTTGTTTAATGTGATGGATTACAGTGATTGTTTTTCTTATGTTGAACCATCCTAGCATACCTGTTATGAATACCACTTGATCATATTGAATTATTTTTTATGTACTTTGGATTCTATTGGTTAGGATTTTGCAGATATGTTCATGAAAGATATTTGTCCATAGTTCTCTTTTTTAGTAATATCTTTGCTTGCTGTTGGTATTAGGGTTATGCTTGCTTCATAGAATGACTCTAGGAATGTTCCTTCTGTTTTTATTTTTAAAAAATAATTTTAGTAGAATGGGTGATAAGTTTTCTCTGAATGTTTGGTAGAACTAAGCTAGAAAGCCATTTGGTCCAGGACTTCTTTTGTGGGGAAGTCCCTTTATAATCTGTTCAATTTTTTCTTTTGTAATGGATCTTTTCAAGTGTTATACATCTATCCATGTCAATCTGTGTAGGGTGTGAACTTCAAGGAATGTGTCCATTTTCCCTGTTTTGTTTTTTTTTTAATTTTTCAGCATATACCTTTTCATATTATTATTGGTTTAATTTCATCTATTGTGATGTCACCTCTATAATTTCTTAATTATCTGTGTCTTCTCTTTTTTCCCCTTTAATTAAGTTTGCCAATGATTTGTAAATTTTATTGACCCTTTTGAAAAACCAGCTCCTGTTGATGGTTTCAATTGTTTTTTCTGTTCTCTATCTCATTGATTTCAGTCCTTATAACTTATGTTCTTCTAGAGGATGTAGGGTTAGATTGTTGTTCTTTTTCTATGTGATGGAAGTGTTGTGTTAGGTCATTGATTTTGCTTCTTTGTTCCTTGTTTTATGTGTGTGCCTATTGCTATGAAGTGCCTCCTGAAGTCTGTCTTAGTTGCATCCCAGAGTTTTAGTATGTTTTATTTTTGTTTTAATTTTTTTGAGGAACTTTTTCTATTTTATTCTTCTATTCTTCGAGGTCATATATAACCCTGGTGTGTCCACTTGCTGTACAGAGGTAACTCGTGGTTGCTGTGAAGCCGAATACTGTGATACTAATGTGTCAAATGCAAGAATGGCTACCTATGGTGGACAGTGTTTGGTGGAGTTCCCCAATTAAAACAAGCTTGTAAGCAGGATTGGCATCCACTTCCATAATAGCTTGCCTCTGGATTCCCTATGAACCTGGAGAAAGTTATACAGGTGTCCCACTCTTTCATTTATTGAGCTGCTTTGAGTTGCCTCTGACTCGACAACACTTAACAACAACAACAACAACATACCCAGTCATGTTATAGCAGGGTGTTATTTAGCTTCCACGTGGGTGGTTTTATAAACTGTATTGTTTTGTGGTTAATTTTTAGTTTTATGGCATTGTGGCCTAAGAAGACACTTAGTATTCTTTTTCTTTTTTTAAAATTTGTTGAGTCTTGCTTTGTGTCCTAATATGTGATCAATTCTGGATAATGTCCCATGTGCACTGGAGAAGAAAATAAATTGACTTTTAGTTGGGTGTAGTATCATGAATACATCCACAAGGTCAAGTTAGGTTATTCTGTAGTTTAGATCTTTTGCATCTTTGTTAAGTTTCTTTTGAGTTGAGTACTGCCACTAGTGTGATGCTATTTCTTTCTTCCATTCTGTTAACTGTTGTTTTACTTATTTTCTAGGTCTGTCATTTGGTGCATAGATGTTGCCCAAGTTTATGCTTTCTTAATCTATTGTAATAATTATATCGTGCCCTTCCTTATCTTTTTTATTATATAATTTTTAATTATTTTTTTATTAATTTTAATGAAAGCTTACAGAAACTTAGGATTTTCAGTCACTCTTTGTTGCACCTTTCTCCCTGCCCAATTCTTCCCCCTCAAATCACTCTTCTACTTGAAAAGAAAAACTTCCTCATTGTGATGCAGTCCCTCCCCCCAAATCCACTCCTCTCTATGCAGCCTTCACTCTGGACTTCTGAAATGACAAGAGTACCCATTCATATATCCGTTTTAAAAAGATCTGTCTCTCATCAGTTTCAATGCAATATACACCATCCCTCCCCTCCTTTTCTGTTTTCTCTCAACCCTGATGTCAGTCCCATTTTACAACAGTGGCCCTATGCAATATTTGTTCTTTTGTGATTGAGATATTTAATTCAGCATAATGTCCTCAGGGTTATCCATTTTGAATAATATTGCATGAGTTCTTTGTTTTTCAATGCAGCATAGTATTCCATTGTGGGAATATACCAGAGCTTCTCTATCCATTCGTTTGTTGATGGCACTTCGGTTGTTTTCAGATCTTTGCTATTGTGAACAAAGCCACAATAAATATGGATGTGAATATGTCTGCTTGGGTGGCAGTTATGGTTTCATTGATGTTAATTCCAAGTTGTGGAATTGCTGGATCAAATGGTATTTCTATTTGCAACTTCTTGAGAAAGTGCCATACAACCTTGCATAGTTGTTGCACTATGTTACACTCCCACAAGCAGTGAATAAGGGTTCCAATTTCTCCACAACTTCACCAGCATTTGCTGTTTGCTGTTTTGTTAAATATTGCTATTCTTACTGGGTGAGATGATATCTCATGGTTGTTTTGATTTTCATCTCTCTTAGAGCTAGGGATTGTGAAAATTTCTTCATGTGTTTGTTTGCCATCTGAATGTTTTCTTTGGTGAAGTGTCTGTTTATATTCTGTGCCCATATTTCAATTGGGTCATTTACTTTTATCTTGTTACAACAAGTGTTTGAGTAATTTATAAATTCTAGATATAAGTCCTTATCTGACATGTCATTACCAAAATTTTTTCCCACTCTGTGGCTTCCCTTTTTACCCTGGTGGAGAAGTTTTTAGATGTGCATAGAGATTTAAGTCTTCGAAAGTCCCATTCATCTATTTTATCCTCTCCTGGTTGTAGATTTTCCAGGATGCTTCCAGAAGACTATTTATGTTGTGGATTAGGACTTCTAGAGTTCTTCCAAGCTTTTCCTTAATGAAGTTCATAGTCTTGGTTTCAGTCCTAGATCCACAATCCACCTTGAATTGGTTTTTGTATATGGAGTAAGGTGTGGATCTTGCTTGAGTTTTCTACAGCCAACACCATTTGTCAAAAAGGCTGTCATTTCCCCACTTAACTGATTTCATCACCTTGTCAAAAATCAGTTGACCATAGGTAGATGGGCTGATTTCCGGGTTCTCAGTTCTATTCTATTGATCTATCTATCTGTCATTGTGTCAGTACCATGCTGTCTTGACCATAACGGCAATGCAATAGGATTTGAAATCAAGGAGTGAAATACCTCTTACTTTGTTTCTCTTTTTTAGGAATGCTTTGCTTATTCTGGATCTCTTTCCATTCCAAATGAAATTGGAGATTGCCTTTTCCATCTCATTGAAGATACTTGTATTGGGATTTCTTTGAATGTGTAAATTGCCTTTGTTAGTATTGTCATTTCCACAATATTGAGTCTTCCTATCCATGAACAAGGAATATTCTTCCACCTCTCCAGTCTCTTTTTGTTTCTTTTAATAATGTTTTGTGATTTTTCTTTAAACAGATCCTTTGTGCTTCTGCTTAGGTTTACTCCTAAGTACTTAATCTTATGATTAGCTATTGTGAAGGGTATTTTTTTTTTCTTAGCTCCAGCTCTGTATCCTCTTTGTCACTGTAGAGAAATCCAATTTATTTTTATATGTTGATCTTGTATCCTGCCACTTTGCTGAATTGGTCAACTACGTCCAGTAGTTTTCTTGCTGAGTCAGGTTTTCTAAGTAAACTATTATCTGCATAGAGAATTAATTTTGCCTCCTCTTTGCCAATTTGGATACCTCTTATTTCCTTCTCTTGCCTTATCGCTATCGCTAAGAATTCCAATACAGTATTGGAGAGGTGATAGTGGGCATCCTTGTCTAATTCCTGTTCTCAAGGGGAATGCCTTTGATCTCTCTCCATTGAAAAAAAATGTTGGCTCTCTGGTTTGCATATATACTATTTAATATGTTGAAGAAATTCCCCTCTAATCCTATTTTATTGAGTGTTTTAATCAGGAAAGCGTGTTGGATTTTGTCAAAGGCCTTTTTTTGCATCACTTGATAGGATCATGTAGTTCTTGTTCTTTGCTTTGTTGATGTGATGAATTACAATCGTTGTTTTTCTTATGTTGAACCATCCTTGCTTACCTGTTATGAATTCCACTTGGTCATGGTGAATTATTATTATTATTATTTATTATTTTATGTATTGTTGGAGATTTAAAAGGTTGAAAAGGTATGGAGATAGGATGCATCCCTGGCATACACCCTTCCCAATTTTGAACCATGCAGTGTTCCCTTGCTCTGTTCTGACGACTGCC
>NW_006400022.1:2528074-2551254 GCF_000299155.1 Elephantulus edwardii | reverse complement strand
CATGTTGTGAGGAGAGACCAGTCCTTAGAGAGGGACATCATTTTTGGGAGGGTGGAGGGACAGCGCAGGAGAGGAAGGCCCTCTATGAGGTGGATTGATTCAGTGACTGGGATAATTGGGATGGAATTCTCAGAGACGGTAAAATTGGCACAGGACAGGGCAGAGTTTAGGGCTGTTGTACATAGGGTCGCTACGAGTCGCAGGCGACTCGACGGCACATAGCAACAACAACAACAACATGTACTGTTGGATTTTATTGGCCAGGATTTTATTCAGAATTTTTGCATCTATGTTCATGAGTGATATTGGCCTATAGTTTTCTATTTTGGTGGTGTATTTATCTGATTTTGGCATCAAGGATATGTTTGATTCATAGAATGAGTCTGGGAGAATTCCACCTTTTTCTATTTTCTGAAATAGTTTATGTAGGATTGGAGACAGTTCTTCTGTGAATGTTTGATAAAATTCACTTGTAAAGCCATCTGGTCCAGGAATTTTTTTGGATGGAAGTTGTTTTATTACCTTTTCAATTTCTTCTTTTGTAATGGGTCTGTTTAGATGTTCAATTTTGGTTGGTATCGGTTTAGGCACGTTGTGAATTTCTAAGTATTTGCCCATTTCCTCTTGGTTTTCATATTTGTTGGAGTATAATATTTCATAATATTCCAATGTTAGCCTTTTTATTTTAGTTAGTTCTGTTGTGCTGTTGCCCATTTTATCTCTTACTCTGATTATTTGTGTCTTTTCCTTCTTTTGTTAGTTTTGCTAGTAGTTTGTCAATTTTATTGACCTTTTCATATAGAACCAACTCCTTGTTTGTTGATGGTTTCAATTGTTTTTCTGTTTTCTATTTCATTTCTTTCTGCTCTAATTTTTTAATATCAGTTTTTTTAGAGGGTATGAGATGTTGGGTTTGAGCCTCAATGGTCTTTTTTTCTGCCTTTTACTATGTTTTTCTATTGCTATATATTGACCTCTTATTACTCTTTCTCAGAGGTTTTGGTAAATGGTGTTTTGATTGTCATTTGTTTCAAGAAACTTTTTTATTTCATTTTTTTTTCTTCTAGTACCTATTCAGGTTCAAGTAAGGTGTTGTTCATCTTCCAGATGTATGGTTTTTTCTCCTTTATTATCTTGTTATTAATTTCTAATTTTGTAGCATTATGGTCTGAGAAGATGCTTTGTATTTTTTCTATGTTTTTGAATTTATTGATGACCTAAAATATGATCTATTCTGGAGAATGTTCCATGCGCATTGGAGAAGAAGGTGTACTGTGTTGTTTTATTTTTTTGGGGGGGTGTGCATTAGCCTATAAATACCTATGAGGTTGAATTGGTTTATTGTGCAGTTTAATTCTTGAGCATCTTTGCTGAGTTTTTTTCTGGAAGTTCTATCTTTTCTTGAGAGAGGTATATTGAAGTCTCCAACTACTATAGTAGTGTTGTCTGTTTCCTTTTTCAGTTTTGTTAATGTTTGTTTAATTTATTTTGCAGGTCTTTAATTTGGTGCATCAATATTTATTATTGTTATGTCCTCTTGTTTTATTGACCCTTTCAGCATTATGTAGTGACCTTTCTTGTCCTTTATGATGGTTTTTGCTTTGAAATTTATTTTACAGGAGATTAATATTACTACTCCATTTTTTTTCTGGTTGCCATTTGCTTGGTATATTTTTCCCCATATCCTTTTATTTTTATTCTTTCTTTATCTTTGTTTTTCAGGGGTGTCTCTCATAGACAGCATATTGATGGATTTTATTTTTTTATCCAATCTGTTAGTCTTCTCTTCAATATTGCATTCAACCATTTACATTCAGTGTGATTATTGAAAGGCAGAGTTTTATTCCTATTATTTTGTTTAATTCTTTTTGATGTTGTTGCTAGATATTTTGGTCCATGCTGCTTTCTATGGTACCTCTGTAAGAAGGACATGTCTCAGTGTTTCCTGCAATGCTGGTCTTGTTTTTACAAACTCTCTTAGGTTCTGCTTTCCTGGGAATATCTTGATCTTCATATTTCTTGGATAATTTTTCTGGGTACAATATCCTTGGTTGACAGTTGCATTCTGTGAGTGTTTAATATATGTCCTTCCACTCTCTTCTTGCACGAATGGATACTGCTGGGAAACCAGCACTTAATCTTATCTTCTCTCCTTTGTAGGTTACTCTTTTTTCCTTCCCTGCTGCTTTCAGGATTCTCTCCTTATCTTTGGTTCTGGCACATTTAACTATGATATCTCTTGGTGTTTTTCTTTTTAGATCTATTCTATATGGTGTTCACTGGGCTTCTTGAATATATGTTATGCCTGGGGAAATTTTCCCTCTAGTAATTCTTCCACAACTTTTTTGGTTTCTTTGCTTGCTTCTTCCTGTTATGGGATTCCAGTGATGCACATGTTATTTCTCTTGATGGTGCCCCAGATTATTCTTAGATTTTCTTCTTTTTCCTTCCTTTTTGATTCTTCTTTTTGTTCTAGTATATCAGTGATGAAAATTCTATCTTCTATTTCACTGGTTCTGTGTTCCATCTCTTAAACTCTGCTCATGTGTCCCTCCATCATGTTGAAAGCATCTGAAACATTGGACCTCATATTTTGGATCGTTGGTTCTCATTTTTCTAATGCCACTAATGCCTCATTTGTTTTATCTGAATTGTCTGGATTGTTTTTCTGAGCTCCTCCTGGTTTTTGCTTGTAGTATCCTGTAATTATTTGGGATTGTCTTTCATCCATTGAAAATATTCAGTCATTGTTCTTTTAAATTCTGTGTCAGAAAGTTCCATCAGACTTTCTGGCTTCATGAAAGCCATTGACACTGTACCACCTTTTGGTGGTAACATCTTGCTTTGTGCTTGTGTAGTGTGTGAAATAGCTTGCTTTCTTCAGGACATAAATGTATTCTTGATCTGAAGGCAATGTCTCTGAACTTCTGACTCAAGGGAAAGGTCAGTTCAGAGCCTGTAAGAGCAGCTTCTTGTAGGTAAGTCAGATCAAGGCTCTCTGGATTAAAGGCAAGTTGATTGACTGGACGTGTAGGCACAGGTGTGGAGCCAAATGGGGTGGGGCAGGCAGGGGGATGTGGCAATCACAGGGGAGGGTCAACCACTTATGGGACCTCACTCAGACCTTAGCTGTCCAGGTGTGCTCAAGATTGAGGTTTCTGCTCAAATTCCAACTGTCTGTCTCCCACCCATCACTCACTCAGTGGTCCCTACCCAGTGGCACTACCCAGTCCCCTAACCTAGTGGCCTCTGCCCAAGCAGGATCCTGGATCCAGCAGAACCAGAGAAGACTCAGTCAAATTCCCTAAAGCCATGTGGCTTTATGTTCCTGTAGCTCCTAAACTAATTGTAGCAACAAAAGTTCTGATTCCAATTCTTATTGTCCACATTGCGCAACAGACTCACTGGGTCTTAGTGAGTCTTAGGATAATTCAGCCAATTTCCCCACTAAGCTTTCCCCTTTCAAATGGGTCCCACAGAAGCCCAGCTAGTGGCTTCTGGTTTTTCCCAGGTCTGTGCAACCATGGCTTTGTGTTCCTATTGTTTTGAGACTCATTGTTCCAACAAAAGTTGTTATTCCAATACCTATTGTCCATGTCTCACAACAGGCCCGTCTGATCTTAGTGGGACTTAAGAGAATTTAGCTAATTTCCCCACTAACCTTTTTCCTTTCAGGTGAGTCTCAAAGCAGCTCAGCTAGCGAGTTATAGCTTTTGCTGGGTCCGTGATGGGACTGCAGCTTTATGTTCCTGTAGCTCCTAAACTAATTGTTCCAGCAAAATTTCTTATTCAAATTCCTGCTGTTCATGTCACCCTGTGATGGTTGGCCTTTGTGCAGAATGAAGGACTCTCTAGTGTCCCGTCTCTATGCAGCTTGCTATATTCCTCTGGCTTTTCACACTGTACTCTCCACCACTGCCATCTTGGAATCCAATTTTAAAATTCATTTTAATGAACATTTACAGAGACTTTGAATTTCCATTCATTCATGATTGCATTTTTCTCCCTGCCCACCCCTCTAATTCACTCTTCTCTTTGAAAAGTAAAAGAAAAATGCTTTCATTGCTATACAGTCCTTCCACCCAAGTGCACTCCACTTTACAGCCTTCATTCTGGACTCCTGTCATGATAATAATACCTAATCATATATTGCTTTTGAAGGTCCCATTCATCTATTTTATCCTCTCCTGTTTGTAGTTTTTTTCAGGATGCTTTGAAGACTGTTCATGTTGTGGATTAGGACTTCGAGAGGTTTTTTTTTTTTTTAAGTTTTTCTTTAATGAAGTTTATAGTCATTGGTTTTAGTCCTAGGTCCATGATTTACTGTGAGTTGGGTTTTGTGTATGGAGTGAGGTGGAGATCTTGCTCGAGTTTTCTACAGATTGTTTTCCAATTTCCCCAGCACCATATGTTAAAAGGCTATCATTTTCCCCACTTAACTAATTTCATCTCCTTGTCAAAAATCAGTTGAACATAGGTAGATGGGCTGATTTCTGGGTTCCCAATTCTATTCCATTGATCTATGTGTCTGTCATTGTACCACAACCATGCTTTCTTGACCACCATGCCAGTGTAGTAGGATTTAAAATCAGAGAGTGAGATACCTACTACCTTGTTTCTCTATTTAAGGAGTGCTTTGCTTATTTCTGGCCTCTTTCCATTCCAAATGAAATTGGAGGTTGCCTCTTCCATGTCACTGAAGAATGGAATTGCTATTTGTATTGAACATGTAAATTGCCTTTGGTAGGATTGTAATTTTTACAATACTGAGTCTTCCTACCCATGAGCAAGGTATAATCTTCCACTTTTCCAAGTCTCCTTTTCTTTTTTGTAGTAATGATTTCTAATTTTCTTTGAATAGATCCTTTGTGCTTTTGGTTAGATTTACTCCCAAATATTTACTCTTGTGATTATCTGTTGTAAAGGTTTTTGTTTTTCTTAGTTCCAGTTCTGTATTCTCTTTGTCACTATAAAGAAATCCAATATATTTTTGGTATGTTGATCTTATATCCTGCCACGTTGCTGAATTGGTCCACTATGTCAAGTAATTTTCTTTTTCTTTCTTTTTTTATGTGTTAAGAGGGTTTTTCCCTCCTCTTTTTAAAATTAATTTTAATGAAAGTTGACCGAGACTTTGGATTTCCATTCATTCATTGTTGCAGTTTTCTCCCTGTCCACCCCTCCTCCCCAATTCACTCTTCTTTTTGAAAAATAAAAGAAAAATTCTTTCATTGTTGTACAATTCCTGCCCCCAAATGCACTCCACTTTGCAGCCTTTATTCTGGACTCCTGTCGTGACAATAATGCCTAATCATATATCCCTTTTAAACCATTCCCTCTGTCATCTGTGTCAATGCAGTATACATTATTTATCCCCTCTTTCTCAGTCTCCTCTCAACCCTGATGTCAGTCCCGTTTTACAACAGTGATATTATGCAAGATTTGTCCTTTTGTGACTGAGATATTTCACTCAGCATAATGTCCTCCAGAATCACCTATTTTATAGACTATTTCATGAGTTCCTTATTTTTCAATGCAGCATAGTATTCCATTGTGTGAATATACCAGAGCTTCTCTATCCATTCATTTGTTGATGGGTACTTGTCTTGTTTCCAACTCTTGCTATTGTGAACAAAGCTGCAATAAACATAGGTGTGCATCCAGTAGTTTTCTTGCTGAGTCTTTAGCGGTTTATAATATACTATCATATCATCTCCAGATAGAGATAATTTTGCCTCCTATTTGCCAATTTGTATACGTCTTATTTCCTTCTCTTGTGTTACTGCTGTTACTATTACTTCCGATATAATATTGAATAGGAGATGTGATAGTGGTCATCCTTGCCTAGTTCTTGTTTTCAATGGGAATGCCTTTAATCTCTCTCCGTTGAGAACAGTGTTGGCTTTTGGGTTTGTGTATAGACTTTTTACTATTTGAAGTTGAAGACATTCCCCTCTAACCCTATTTTCTTGAGTGTTTTAATCAGTAAAAGTTGTTGGATTTTGTCAAAGGCCTTTTCTGCATCAAGTGATAGCATCATGTTGTTCTTGTTCTTTGCTTTGTTAGTGTGATGAATTACATTCTTTGTTTTTCTTATGTTGAACCATCCTTGAATACCTGTCATGAATCCACTTGGTCATGGTGACTTTTTTTTTTATGTATTGTTGGATTCTATTTGCCAGGATTTTATTCAGGATTTTTGCATCTATGTTTATTAGAGATATTGGCCTGTAGTTTTCTATTTTGATGATGTCTTTACCTGGCTTTGTTATCAGGATATGTTTGCTTCATAAAATGAGTCTGGGAGAATTTCATTTTTTCTATTTACTGAAATAATTTATGTAGAATCTGGTGACAGTTTCTCTCTTAATTTTTTAAAATATTTTTTTATTGGGAAAAACATATTGGGGGTACAAGGAGGTGAGGGTTAGGGGCAGAAGGGTGAGGATGGTCCAGGATGCAGTTGCAGAGCTGCACAGTTTGGTCAATGGGGGAGCAGGTGAAGGAAATGATGAGGGTCCAGTGGGGACCAGATGCTACAGAGGAATGACAAGCATTTTCCAATAGTAATTAAACCAACTGTCTTATTGATTTGGGAATTGGATGCCGACTCTCTGGCTTCTTCATGCTGAACAGGGGCGTAGATATAAAGGGGGGAAGGGAGGACACTTTATCACCTTACTGGTGGTCTTGGGTTACAGCTGCTTGCCTTCTTGCTCCTGAGGGCTGCGATGGTTCGCCCCGAGCCGGGGGCCAAGCGCAGCCCGCCCTGGGCAGAGGGCCGCGACGGCTCGCCCCAGGCAGGGGGCCGAGGGCAGCTCACCCCGGGCAGTTGGCCGAGGGCAGCCCGCCCTGGGCAGAGGGCTGAGGGCAGCCCACCCCGGGCAGAGGGCCACGACAGCTTAAGTAGTCTTTTTTTAAAAAAGAAGAAGTGTGTGTGTGTGTGTGTGTGTGTGTGTGTGAACCATCAAATTGGATCTGACTGGTACAGGAGACTGCCCCTCCTTCTCCAGCAGAGCTGAAGTAGAGTCTGGGTCGTCCCCCGCAGGTGCCTGTCGGGGCCTGGGTTTCAGCTGTCCACACCACAGCAGTGGGCAACGAGCTTAAAGCCCCTGATGGCTCTGGGCGCTGACTCTCACCAGTGGCTATGGATGAAGTCACAGGCGATTTTCAGCCAGCGCCTGAGTTTCTCTCTTAATTTTTTATAAAATTCACTTGTAAAACTATCTGGTCCAGGGTTTTTTTTTTGGCTGGAAGTTATTTCATTACCTTTTCAATGTCTTCTTTTTGTAATGGGACTGTTCAGGTGTTTAATTTTGATCAGTTTAGGTAGTTTGTGAGTTTCTATTTGTTCATTTCCTCTAGGCTTTCATATTTGTTTGCATATAGTTTTTCCTATAGTATTTCATTGTTAGCCTTTTTCTTTTAGTTGGTTCTGTTGTGACATTGCCTGTTTCATCTTTTATTTGGATTATTTCTTTTCCTTTGCTAGTTTTGCTAGCGGTTTGTTGATTTTATTGGCCTTTTCAAAGAACCAACTTCTTGTTTTGTTGATGGTTTCAATTATTTTTCTGTTTTCTATTTCATTTATTTTTGCTCTAATTTTTATAATTTCAGTTTTTTTAGAGGGTGTCAGGTTTTTTGCTGTTTTGTTTTGGTTTTTTTCCAATTTGTTGGAGATGTTGGGTTAGAGAGTCAATGGTCATTTTTTCCTGCCTTCTAATGTGTTTGTTTATTGCTATAAATTGATCTCTGTTTATTGCTTTGGCTGTTTCCCAGAGGTTTTAGTAAGTGGTGTTTGCATTGTAATTTGTTACAAGAAGCATTTTAATTTCATTTTTTATTTCTTCTAGTACCCTCTCATGTTCAAACAAGGTGTTGTTCAGTTTCCAAATGTATGGCTCTTTCTCTCTTTTATCCTCTTGTTATTTCTAATTTTGTAGCATTGTGATCTGAGAAGATGCTTTGTATTATTGATATATTTTTAAATTTATTGATGCTTGCCTTGTGGCCTAAAATATGATATATTCTGGAGAATGTTCCATGCACATTGGAGAAGAAGGTGCACAGTGCTTTTTTTTTGGGGGGGTGCATTAGCCTATAAATATCTGTGAGATCAAGTTAGTTTATTGTGTGATTTAATTCTTCTGCATCTTTTTTTGGGTTTCTTTCTGGTAGATCTATCTTGTCTTGGGAGTGGTGTATTGAAGTCCCCAAGTACCATAGCGGTGGTGTCTATTTTCTTTTTCAGTTTTGTTGATGTTTGTTTTATATATTTTGCAGGTCTTTTGTTTGGTGCATTGATATTTATTATTGTTATGTCCTCTCAATTTATTGACCCCTTAAGCATTATGTAATGACCTTCCTTGTTCTTTGTGATGGTTTTTGCATTAAAGTTTATTTTCTTAGGGATTACAATTACAACTCCTCTTTTTTTGTGTGTGTTTGCCATTTGCTTGGTATATTTCCCCCACTCTTTTACTTTTTAGTCTTTCTTTATCTTCATTTTTCAGGTATGTCACTTATAGACAACGTATTGATAGAATTTGGTTTTTTATTCTATCTGTTACTCTTTTTCTCTTCAGTGGCGCCTTTAAACCATTCATATTTAATGTGGTTATTGAGAGGCAAGGTTTTATTGCTATCATTTTGTTGAGGTTTTTCTTGATGTTGTTAGTTACTTTGGTACATCCTGCTTTCTATAGCATCTCTGTAAGGAGGACGTCTTTCAGTGTTTCCCGCAATGCTGGTCTTGTTTTTACAAACTCCATTTGGATCTGTTTTTCTGAAAAGATCTCAATCTCCTTCATATTTGATGGACAATTTTCCTGGGTATAGTATTCTTGATTGACAGTTGTGTTCTTGGAGTTTTTGATATATGTCATTCCACTGTCTTCTTGCTTGCATGCTTTCTGCTGAGAAATCAGCATTTAATCTTACTGCTCTCTCATATAGGTTACTCTTTGTTTCTCCCTCGCTGCTCTCAGAATTCTCACATTATCTTATATTCTGGCAAATTTGACTATGATACACCGTGGTGTGTTTCTTTTGGGGTCAGTTCTGTATGGTGTTCACTCAGCTTCTTGAATATATATTTTCTCATTTTTCATTAATCCTGAAAAATTTTCTTCTACTAATTCTGGGCTCTATGAGGAGAAATGTGGAGTCAAGATTGGTGGAAGATCTATCAACAATCTGCAATATGCAGATGATACAACCCTACATGCTGAAACTGAGGAGGACTTGAAGCGCTTGCTGCAGATGGTCAAGGACTGCAGCCTCCAATATGGATTGAGGTACAATGTCAGGAAGACAAAGATTCTCACCACTGGGCCAATTGGCAGCCTCAGGATGCGAAGCTGGGCTTTGTGGTAAAGTATGTGACCTTAGGATCAGAGGAAGACTCATTAACAACTTGCATTTGCAGATGACACAACCTTCCTGGCTGAAAGTGAGGTCTTGAAATGCTTGCTGTAGAAGATCATAGATTACAGCCTTAAATATTATTCCGTGTCAGTGGTATAGTAGTGAGCATAGCTGCCTTCCAAGCAGTTGAACTGGGTTCAATTCCTGGCCAAAACAGCTGGCCAACCATTGGTAGTAGGAGCCAGTAAATAAAGTCATATTGCATTGAGAAAATCTGCTTTCAGGGACCTCTCCAAAGTGCTGAAGAGTGAGTATGTCTGTTTAAAGACAAAGGAACACCTGATCCAAACCATAGTCTTCTCAATTAATTCTTAATTACTTGAAAGTTGGATAATTAATAAGGATTAGAGAAGAATGGTTCTTTTGAGTTATAGCATTAAAGAAGAGTGCTAAATGTCCCAAAAAGGACAAACAAATATATCTTGGAGAAGGTGCAATCGGGCTTCTTCGTGGAAGCAAAAATAGTGAAACATATTTCGGGCATGTTGTTAGGGGATGCCATTCTTTGGAAAAGAACATCATGCTTGGAAAGTTGGAAGGTCAGAGAAGGAAGGGAAGACCCTCAGTGAGACAGACTGACACAGTAACTATAACAATGCACTCCAGTATAGCAGAGATGATCAGTAAGGCTTTAGGATAGGGCAGGGTTCAGATCTTTTGTTCATAGGGTCACTAAAAGTCATAATTGATTCCAAGGCACCTAAAAGAAAAAGGCACTATACAAAGGACAATGTGTCATCGGGCTTAGAAGAAAGTTTATCACTCACTTGCCATATGCAGATGATGCAATCTTTCTTGCTGAAAGAACATTTGAAGCATTAGCTGAAGATCAAAGCCTTCGATAGGGATTACACTTCAACATAAAACAAAAAGCTAACAACTGGCGCAATAAGCAACAGCATAATAAAAGGAGAAAGGCCTGAAATAGTCAATTATTTCATTTTAACAGGATTTATATTCAACACCCATGGAAGCAACAATCAAGAAAATCAAGTGGTACCGCATGGAACAAATTTGCTGACAGGGACCCCTTTACAGTGCTAAAGATCAAAGATGTTTTTTAAAGACCAAGGTGCAGCAGACCCAAACTGGAATGTTTTTAGTTGTTTGCTATGCAGACAAAAGACACTGCCTAAGGAATATCAAAGAATCGATACCTCTGAATTTGAGATTTGTCCAAGAATACTGACTATATCGTGGACTGCCAAATCTATTTTGGAAAAAGTGAATATAGAGAGCTCTTAAAAGTAAAGATGGTGAGACTTCATCTTTCATACTTTGGCTTAATATCAGGAGGGATCAGTCAGTGGAAAAGGACATCATACTTAAAAAAGTAGGTCAGTGAAAAGACTTTTTCTAAAAAAATTTTTTTATTTTAATGAAAGTTTACAGAGACTTTGGATTTCCATTCATTGTTGCACTTTTCTCCCTGCCCACCCCTCCCCCCAATTTGCTTTTCTTTTTTGAAAAGTAAAAGAAAAAATTCTTTCATTGTTATTCAGTCCCTCCCCCCAAGCCCACTCCACTAAGCTACCTTCATTCTGGACTCATATCATAACAGTAATATCTAATCATATATCCCTTATAAACAGTTCTCTCCATAACCTATTTCAGTGCAGCATACATTTATTCCATCTTTCTTAGTCTCCCCCCAAACTCTATGTCAGTCCTCTTGACATTTTTAAATAAAATTTTAATTGTGATTTTAATGAACATTTACAGAGAAGTTAGAATTTAATTCACTAATTTTTGCACATTTTACCCCTTTGCCTTCCTTTCACCCTCCCCCAGTTGATTTCCACCCCCTATACTTTCATTGTTGGACAATTACCTATCCCACCACCACCCAGTGCTCTTTGCAGTGATAGATCTCTTATTCTGGTCTGTGTTGCACATATAATGCCTAATCATATATTAATTTTAGACAGTTCTTGCTTCAGTCTGTTCCAGTGCAATGATCATTATCCTATTCTATTCCCAACCTCCATGCCACTTGAATTGACATAAGGATTAGAACAATGGGCTCCAGCACAGCAGGGATCATGCAGATAAGGCAGGTTTGGGCAGGTTTTGTTCTGTTTTATGTAGGTTTGCTGTGAATAAAAAGTTGACTTGGCAGCACCTAAAAAACAACAAGAGCATGATGAATTGGTATTTTATTCTTTTTGCAGTTGAAAAATCTGAAGGACTGAGCCAGACAGCTAGTAATAAAAATATTACATAATAAGCGTAAAGGATTGAGGAAGAAAAAACTTTTCAGAGGAGGTTTTCCAGAGTGTCCTTCTTGGCTATTGACATCGACTGCTGTATGCACAAGTAGTACTGTCTAGACTACCTAACTAGTCCTCAGTGCAGCCTCCAAACTGGGAGGCTGTTGGGAAATAAACTAAGGGTGTGTTCACCCTTAGTGGGAGTTGTTGTTAGGTGCTCTTAAGTCAAGTATAACTCATAGTGACTCTATGAACAACAAATTTGAATCTTGTTCTATCTTGTGCCATCTTCACCATCTCTGCTATACCTGAGCTCAACGTTAGAGTCACTGGGTCAATCCATCTACATGCAGGTCTGTTGTCGTCATTGCTTTGTGCCATCAAGTCATTGTCACCCTATCTATGCACAGTAGCTCTGAACCCTGTCCTATTGTGAGCCAATCTCACTGTCTTCTGACACACCTGCCCCCTATGAACCCAGTTAGTATGCCAGTCTATTTCCTCCAGGGACTTCTTGTCCTGTCCTGTTCCACCTCCCTTTCAAGTGTGATTTCCTTCTCCCAGGACTGGTCTTTCCTAGCAACATGCCCAAAATGTCAGAGGGAGCTTTAAAATCCTTACCTTTAATGGACAACTTGGTTTCACCATCTCAAAGACAGACCTGTTTGTTCTTTTGATAGTTCATGGTATGTTTAATACTCTTCTCCAGCATCTCCAGCATCTCAAAGGCACCAGTTTTTCCTCTAGCATCCTTAGTCATTGTCCAGCTATCTGATATATGGCCAGTAGTTGTAAAGACCATTGCTTGGATCAGGTGCACCTTAGTCTCCAGACTGACATAGTCACTCTTCAGCACTCTGGAAAGGTCTGACAGCATATTTACCTAATTCAATTAATCTTTTCTTTTTTCAATTGTGACTTTAGTTAAGTTGAAATTTTAGCTGAAGAAAAGTTGGATTTTAATTTATTCATTGTTGCATATTTTCCTCCTTCCCCAACACTCAGTTCATTTCACTTTTTTAAAAAATAAACAACACATTGATTGCTGCACAATATCCTCCCTCCCACCCCTCCCCCAGTCCACTTTGTAATTTGCCTCTTTTTCTGGACTATTGTCATACAAATAATGCCTAATCATATATTCTTTTTGAACAGTTCTGTTTTTCATCTGTTCCAGTGCAATGTTCACTATCTATCACCTCTTTTCTAGTTTCCTCACAACCCCCATGTCAGTCCTGCTTTATAATAGAGCTATTATATGCAGCATGTATCGTTTTTGACAAATATTTCACTCAGCATAATGTCCTCCAGGGTCACTCATGTTGTATAATGTTTTATGAGTTCATTGTTTTTCAGTGCTGCATAGTATTTATTGCATTGTGTGAATATACCATAGTTTTACCCATTCATTTGTTGATGGGAACTTGGGTTGCTTCATCTCTTTACTATTGTGAATGACAAAGTAATAAACAAGGGTGTGCATACATCTGTTTGAGTGGCAGCACTGGATTCTTAGGGTCTATTTCCAGTGGTGCAACTGTTGAGTCAAATAGTATTTCTATTTGAGAAAGCTCCAGATCACTTTTCATAGTAGTTGCTCTATTTTACATTCCCAACGGCAGTGAATAAGGGTTCCAATCTCTCCACAATATCACCAGCTTTTGTTTGCTACTTGGTTAAACTTTGTTATTGTTGTTAGGATGAGATTACATCTCATAGTTGTTTGGTTTACATCTCTGTGATAGCTAGAGATTTTGAACATTTGTTTGTGATTTTTTGCCATCTGAATGTCCTCTTTGGTGAAATATCTATTCATATCCTGTGCCCATTTTGCACTTGGGTTATTTACCTATTTTTTTTGTGAAGTGCTAGAGTATTCTACAAATTTTATATATTCATTGCCAAATACTTTATCTCAGTCTGTGCCTTTCCTTTTTACCCTGTTAGAGATTTTTGATATGTATATGGATTTGATTCTTAGAAGGTTCCATTCATCTATTTTATTCTTTCTTGCTTGTAAGATTTTTAAGATACTTGGAAGACAGTTTATGCTGTGGATTAGGGTTTCTAGAGTTCTTCCATACTTTTCTCTGATGAAGTTTATAGTCCTTGATTTTACTCCTAGATCCTTGATCCACTTTGAGTTGGGCTTTGTGTATGGTGAGAAGTGTGTCTTGCCAACATCATTTGTTAAAGAGGCTTTCATTTCCACACTTAACTGATTTCATCTTCTTGTCAAAAATCAGTTGACTATAGGTAAATGAGCTGATTTTTGGGTTCTCAATTCTATTCCATTGATTTATGTGTCTGTCATTGTACCAGTATCACACTGTTTTGACCACTATGACTATGGATTGAGATCAGGGAGTGAGATGCTACCTATCTTATTTATCTTTTTCAACACTGCTTTGCTTAATCGAGGTCACTTTATATACCAGATATAATTGAAAATCACCTTTTTCCATCTCGTTGAAAAATGGAATTGGTATTTGTATTGGGATTGCATTGAATTTGTAGATTGCCTATGGCAGAACTGTCATTTTTCACAATATTGATTCTTCCTATCCAATAGCATGGTATATTCTTTAATTTCTCTAGTTCTCTTTTTGTTCCTAATGGTAGTGTTTTATAAATTTCTTTGAATAGGTCCTTTGTGTTTCTAGGTAAATTTACTCCAAAGTATTTAGTTTTGTGATTAGTTATTGCAATGGGTGTTGTTTTTCTTTGCTCAAGTTCTGTATTCTCTTTGTGACTGTAGAGAAATCCAATTGATTTTTATATGTTGATCTTGTATCCTGCCACTCTGATATGTCCAGCAGTTTTCTCATTGAGTCTTTCAGTCTACTATCATATCATCTGCATGTAGAGATAATTTTACCTCCTTTTTGTCCATTTGTATATTTGTTATTTCCTTCTCTTGTCTTATTGCTATTGCTAAGACTCCCAATACAGTATTGAATAGGAGAAGTGATAGTGGTCATACTTGCCTAGTTCCTGTTCTTAAAGGAAATGCCTTTAAACTCTCTCCATTAAGAACTGATGTTGGTTCTTGGGATTGCATGTATGCTTTTTACTATGTTGAGGAAATTCTCCTCTATTTCTATTTTTTTTTAGTGTTTTAATCAGGAAAGGGTTTTCAGTTTTGTTAAAGGGCTTTTCTACATCAGCTGACAGGGCCATTTCATGTGGTTCTTGTTCTTTGCTTTGTTAATGTGATGAATTACACTGATTGTTTTTCTTATGTTGAACCATCCCTGCATACCTATTATTAAGCCCACTTGGTCATGGTAATTTTTATTTTATGTACTGTTAGATTCTTTTGGCTAGGATTTTTATTCAGGATTTTTGCATCTATGTTTAGGAGAGATATTGGCCTATAGTTTTCTATTTTGGTGGTGTCTTTACCTGACTTTGGTATCAAGGATATGTTTGTTTCATAGAATAAGTCTGGGAGTATTCTATCATTTTCTATTTTCTGGTCCCGGGCACTTTTTTTCAGGTTGGAAATTGTTTCATTACCTTTTCAATTTCTTCTTTTTTAATGGGTCTGTTCAAGGGTTCTGCTTCGGTATGTGTGAGTTTAGGTAAGTTGTGATTTTCTGAGTATTTTGCCATTTCTTCTAGGTTTTCATATTTGTTTGATTATAGTTTTTTTATAATTTTCCATTGTTAACCTTTTTATTTTAGATGATTCTGTTGTAACATTGCCCCTTTCATTGCTTGTTTGGGTTGTGTCTTTTCTTTCTTTTTTCCCCTTTGTTAGTTTTGCTAGTGGTTTGTCAATTTTGCTGACCTTTTTTAAGAACCAATTCCTCATCTTGTTGATGGTGCTCTTCTGTTTTCTATTTCATTTATTCCTACGTTAATTTTTATATTGTCCTTTTTTCCCCCTTAGAGGTTATTGGATGATCTTGCTGTTCTTTTTCAACTTGTTGGAGATGTTGGGTTAAAGATTCAATTATCGAGGTTTTTTCCCCCTTCCCTTTTTATGTGTTTACTTATTACTATAAATCGACCTCTAATTAATTAGCTTTGGCTGTTTCCCAGAGATTTTGGTAAGTTGTGTTTCACTGTCATTTGTTTAAAGAAACTTTTTAATTTCATGTTTTTAAGTTTCTTATATTTCAGAATTGAGACTGTGTGGATCATAACAAACTGTGGCTGACTCTGAGAAGAATGGGAATCCCAGAACATTTAATCGTGCTAATGCAAAACCTATACTTGGACCAAGAGGCAGTTATCAGAACAGAGCAGGGTTACACCACATGGTTCTAAATTGGGAAGTGTGTACGCCAGGGATGTGTCCTATCTCCATACCTTTTCAACTTGTATGCAGAACAGATTATACGAGAGGCTGGGCTCTATGAGGAGAAGTGTGGCGTCAGGATTGGTGGAAGATCTATTAACAATCTGCATTATGCAGATGACACAACCCTTCTTGCTGAAACTGAGGAAGACCTCATGTACTTGCTGCAGAGGGTCTTGGCACCAGCAGCGAGGAAATAAAAAAATGTATTGCGATGGGAAAGTCTGCTGTTAGGGACCTCTCTAAAGTACTCAATAGCAACGGTGTCTCTCTGGAGACTAAAGTGCATCTGATACAGGCCATGGTCTTTGCAGTCACTTGTTATGCATCAGAGAGTTGGACAATGACTAGGGAGGGGAGAACCAGAATTGATGCCTTTGAGCTGTGGTGCTGGAGAAGAGTATTGAATGTACCATGGACTGCCAAGAAAACAAACAGATTCATCCTGGAGAGGGTTAAACCGGGCTGCTCCTTGGAGGCAAGGATTCTGGGGCTTCATCTGACATACTTTGGACATGCTGTGAGGAGAGACAGGTCCTTGAGAGGGACATCATGCTTGGGAGGGTGGAGGGACAGCACAGGAGGGAAAGACCCTCTATGAGGTGGATTGATTCAGTGACTGGGGTAATCAGGATGGGTGTGTCAGAGGCAATGCGATTGGCACAGTATAGAGCAGGGTTTAGGGCTGTTGTACATAAGGTCCCTATGAGTCGCAAACGACTCGACAGCACATAACAACAAACAACAACATATTTCAAGGAGCGCGTTGTTCAGCTTCCAGATGTTTGGTTTTTTCTCCTTTATTCTCCTGTTATTATTTTCAAACTTTGTACCATTATGATCTGAGAAAAATGCTTTGTGTGATTTCTCTTTTTTTAATTTATTAAGGCTTGCTTTGTAATCTAAAATATGATTTGTTCTTGAGAATGTTCCATGCACGTTGAAGAAGAACATATATTGAACTTTTCTGGAGTGCATTAGCCTGTATGTATCTATGAAGTCGAGTTGATTTCTTGTATGGTTTAATTCTTTAACATCTTGTTTTGTTTCTTCTCCCCCTCCAGTATATCATTTTATTTCACTGATTAAAAACTCTTAAGATGTCAGACCTTTTTACTTTTTAAAAATGTTTATTTTATATTAGTTTACATAAAAAATTAAGAAAGTTCATGTACATTGTTTTTCACACTGGATGTTTACCAGTCCCTCCCTTCCCCCACCAAACTCTGGGACCCTTTGTTTAAGCCCCTCCCACCCTCCTTGGCTCCTCATACATGCTCTACAATAACAGTCCTATACAGTATTTGTTCTTATGGGACTGAGTTAGTTCATTTAGCCCAATGCTCTCCAGTTCCTCTCATGTTAGGTAGTAATTTTCGAAAACATTGCTCCTACATGCTGTTTGTATTCCCTTGTGTGAATATACCATGTTTTCTCAATCTATTTGATTGTGGTTTGGCATTTGGGCTGTTTCCCATGTTCTTGCTATAGTGAATAACACTTCTATGAACATTGGTGTACAAGTCTCTGTTTGTGCTTCAATTCTTATTTTCTCAGGGTCTATACCGAGCAATGGAATAAGCTGAGTCATATGTAATCTCTATGTTCAGCTTTTTGAGGATTGTGCTTCAATTCTTATTTTCTCAGGGTCTATACCGAGCAATGGAATAAGCTGAGTCATATGTAATCTCTATGTTCAGCTTTTTGAGGAAACACCAAACTGCCTTCCAGAGTAGTTGTACCATTTTACAATTTCACCAAATGTATAAGAGTTCCTATCCCTCCACATCTTCTCTAACATTTATAACTTGCCATTCTGTTAAACTTTGCCACTGCTACTGGTGTAAAATGGTATCCCATTGTAGTTTTTACTTGCACCTCTCTTATTTCTAATGGTTTGGAACCTTTATTCAGGTGTCTGTTGGCTATCCAAAGGTCCTGTTCTGTGAAAAGTCTTTCCATGTCTTTTGCCCATTTTGTAATTGGATCATCAGTATTTTTCTTCTGGAGGCCCTGTAGGATTCTGTAAACTTTTGTGATGAGACCCTTGTCTGAGATGGTATTGCCAAATGCTTGTTCCCAGTAAGTAGGTTTTATTTTCACCCTGTTGGAAAAGGATTTTATAAGCAGGAAGATATAATCTTTAGAAGGTCCTATTCATCAGTTTTATCCTCTTTAGATTATATATTTCTGGCTGAATTTGGCGGTCATTTTATACCGTAGACTAGGCCTTCTATACTTCAAACCATAAGCTATTGAGTTTTATGGTTTGGGGCTTCATTCCAAGGTCTCTGATCCACCTTGAGTTGATTTTTGTGTATGGTGTGAGATGTGAATCCTGTTTCAGCTTTCTACAGGTAGTAACAGTCTTGTTTTGCCAGCACCATTTCCCCATTTGTTCGAATATCAGTTGACCATAGATACCGTAGGTCCATTTCTGGGTTCTCAATTCTGTCCCATTCGTCTATGTGTCTGCCATTGCACCAGTACCATGCTGTTTGGGTTATGAATACTGTGTAGTGGGTTTTGAGGTCAGGGAGTGTGATACCTCCCACTTCATTTTTGTTTTCCAGAAGTACTTTGCTTATTCAAGGTCTTTTTTTCCTTTCCATATAACTAACTTGACAATTTCCCTTTCAATCTCCTTGAAAAATAAATTTGACATCTGGATTGGAATTGCATTGAAAAGGTAGATTGCTTTTGGAAGGACTGTCATTTTGACAATACGTAATATTGTCATTCTATGCAGATGATATGATGTTGTTATTAATTGCCTTTGAGTTGAGCACAACTCATAGCAACCCTGTGGAAAAAAAAGGTCTGAAGCCCCTCTACAACTATCAATATTTATCAAAGCTCATAGAATTTCCAGGGGCATGTCATTTAGGAAGTGGATGCCACTCCTGCTTCCAGACACGTCATAGTATGTTTTTGTTGTTATGTGCCATTGAGTTGCCTGCGATGTATAACGACCCTATGTACAGCAGCTCCGAACCCTTCCCTGTCCTGAGCCAGTCTCACTAATTCTGACACACTAACCCCATTGCCCCAGTTACTGTGTCAATCCATTTCATCTGGGGTCTCCCTCTCCTGTGTTGTCTGGCCACCCCTTTGAGCATGATTCCTTCTCCAAGGACCTCTCCTGGCTATGTGCCTAAAGTAAATGAGGCAGAGCTTCAAAATCCTAGCCTCCACGGAGAGACTTAGTTTCACTTCCTCCAAGAGAGACCTCTTTGTTTTCCTTGCAGTCCATAGTACGTTCAAGACTCTTCTCCAGCATCACAACTCGAAAACATCTATTCTTCTTCTGCCTTCCTTAGTCATTGTCCAACTTTCTGAAGCATAATAATCGAGAAGACTATGGCCTGGATTAGGCACACTTTTGTGTCTAGACTGACATCGTTGCTCGTCAGCACTCTGGAGAGGTCCATGACAGCAGATTTTTCCAATGAAATTTATCTTTTGATTTCCTGACTGCTACTGTTAAGAGTGTTTATTGTGGCTCCAATCAAGCTGAAATTGATAACAACCGCAATCTCATCTCCATCTAATATGGTGGTGCCAATTGGCCTAGTGGTGAGAATCTTTGTCTTCTTGATGTTGAGCTTCAATTCATATTTAAGACTACAGTTCTTGACCTTTTGCAGCAAGTGCTTCAGGTCTTCAGTTTTACAAAGCAAGGTTGTGTCATCTGCGTATTGTACATTGTTAATGAGTCATCCTCCAATCTTTATGCCACACTCCTCCTCAAAGCCCTGCTTCCTGAATGATCTGCTCTGCATACAGATCGAAAAGGTACAGGACAGGATGCATCCCTGACACACTCCTTTCCTGATTCTGAACCATGCAGTGTTTCCTTGCTCTGTTTTGAGGATAGCTTCTTGATACAAATATAGGTTTAGTATAAGCACGATCAAATGTTCTGAAGTTCCTATTTTTCTCAAGGTTAGCCACAATTTAGTGTTATCTACACAGTCAAGTGCCTTTGCACAGTCAATGAAACGCAGATAGACATTCTTCTGGTACTCTCTGCTTTCTGCCAAGACCCATCTGACATTGGCAGTAATATCCCTAGTGCCACGATCTCTTCTAAGCCCATCCTGTATTTCTGGTAGCTCTCTGTCAATGTACTGTTCCAAGTATTTTTGGGATAATCTTCAGGCTTTTGCTAGTGCATGATATTAATAATGTTGTTGTTGTTGTTATGTGCCGTCAAGTCACTTGCAACTCATAGCAACCCTATGTACAACAGCCCTAAACCTTACTCTATCCCGTGCCAATCACTCTGCCTTCGACACAACCATCCTGATTACCTCAATCACTGAATCAATCGACCTCATAGATGGTCTTCCCCTCCTGCATTGTCCCTCCACTGTCCCAAGCATGGAATCCCTCTCCAAGGACTGGTCCCTCCTTACAACATGTCCAAAGTATGTCAGACAAAGTCCCAGAATCCTTGCATCCAAGGAGCAAAGAACAATGGTGTCTCTCTGGAGACTAAGGTGCATTTGATACAGTCCATGGTCTTCACAATCACTTGTTATGCATCAGAGAGTTGGACAATGACCAAGGAGGATAGAAGGAGAATTGATGCCTTTGAGCTGTGGTGCTGGAGAAGAGTATTGAGACTACATGGACTGCTAGGAAAACAAAGAGATTTGTCCTGGAAAGGGTTAAACCGGGTGGCTCCTTGGAGGCAAGGATTCTGAGGCTCCGTCTAACATACTTTGGACATATTGTGAGGAGAGACCGGTCCTTGGAGAAGGACATCATGCTTGGGAGGGTGGAGGGACAGCGAAGGAGGGGAAGGCCCTCTATGAGGTGGATTGATTCAGTGACTGGGATAATACATGCTAGGGGTGGATGGGCAGTGAATGTACTGGAGGCTATGATACTGTACACAGAAAACCCCAAGGACTCAATAAAGAAACTGTAAGAGCTAGTAGATAAGTTTAGCAGAGTGATAGGATCAATATCCAAAAATCAGTGGGATTCCTCTACAATAACAAAGAGAACTCAGAGAAGGAAACTAAGAAAACAATACCACAATACCATTTACTGTAGCCAACCACAAACAGATACTTGGGAGTAATTAAACTTATGAAATACCTATACAAAGAAAACTATAGAACATTTCTGCTAGACACAATAAAAGACATAAAGAAATGGAAAAATGGGCCCTGCTCATGGGTAGGAAGACTTAGTATTTGCTGAGTTTCTTTCTGGTAGTTTTATCTTTTCTTGAGAGTTGTGCATTAAAGATTCCTACTACTATTGTGTTCTCTGTTTCTTTTTTGCATTAACATTTGCTTTGTGTATTTTGAAGCATTTGTGTATTTCAAAATCATGTAAAGAGTGCATCAGGGATTCATCCTTTCTGCATACCTTTTCAATCTATATGTGGAACATATCATTGAGGAGGCTTGGCTTTATGAGGAGAATTGTGGCACCAGGATTGGAGGAAGACTCATCAACAATCTGCATTATGCAGATGACACAACCTTGCTTGCTGAAAATGAGGAGGACCTAAGCACTTGCTGCTGAAAGTCAAGGATTGTAGTCTTCAATAAGGATTAAACCTCAATATTAAGAAGACAAAGACACTCATAATTGGGCCAATAAGCAGCACCATAGTAAATAGAGAAGAGATTGAGGTTTTTAACAATTACAGCTTGCTTGACTCCACAATCAACACTCTTGGCACCAGACGTCAGGAAAACAAAAGATAAATTACAGTAGAAAAATCTGCTGTCAGAGTATTGAGAAGCAACAGTGTCAATCTAGATATTAAGGTGCACCTGATCCAGGCCACAGTCTTTGCAATTACTTATGCATCAGAGTGCTAGACAATGACTAAGGATGACAGAAGATGGGTTTGATGCCTTTGAGTTGTGGGGCTGGATAAGTCTTGAACATACCATGGACTTCCAAGAAAACATTTCTGTCTTGGAGAGGAGAAACCAAGTTTCTTCTTGGAGGCTAGGATTCTGAAGCTGTGTTACATATACGTTGGGCATGTGGCAGGAAGGACTTCTTCTTAGAGAAGGAAATCATACTCAGAAGGGTGGAAGGACAGAGCAGAAGAGGAAGACCCTAGATGAGATGGATTGATACTGTAACTGAGGCAATGGGTGTAGATGTGTCAGAGTCAGTGCAACTGGCTCAGGACAGGACAGGTTTTAGATCTGTTGTACATAGGGTCATTCGACAGCACATAACAACATCATGTAGTGCATAGATATTTGTTATGGTTATGTCCTTTACTTTGCGATGGCTTTTATGCTGAAATCTATTTTATCAGAGATTAATTTTACTACTCCTGCTTTTTCCTCGTTGCCATTTGCATGGTATATTTTTATTCCATCCTTTTATTTTTTAGTGTTTCTTTATCTTCATTTCCAAGTGTGTCTCTTGTAGACAGCATGTTGATGGGTTTTGGTTTTTTATCTAATCTGCTATTCTTTTTCTCTTCACTGGTGCATTAAAATTGTTCAGATTTAGTGTTATTATTGAGAGGCAAGGTTTTACTGTTATAATTATATTGAGTTCTTGTTGTTGTTGCTGGTTACTTTAGTCCATTCTGCTTTCTTTGTCATTGCTGTAATAAGGATGTCTCTCACTATTTCCTGCAAAACTGGTCTTGTTTTTACAAAATCTCTTAAATTTTGCTTTTCTGAGAATATCTTGATTTCTCTGTCATAATTGATGGACAGGTTTCCTGGATACAGTATTCTTCATTGACAGTTGTGTTCTTTGGGTGTTTTTCTTCTTGCTTGCAGGGTTTCTGCTGTCAAATTGGTACATAATCTTATTTGCTCTCCTGTATAGGTTATTTTACATTTTCCCTAGCTGCTTTCAGAATTCTCTCCTCTTTGTTATACAAACTTTTTTATTTAAAAATTTTTTCTGATATTTTATTATCTTTTTGTGTATGTACTGTCAAATCAAATCTGACTGGTACAGGAGGAGGTTGTCTCTCCTTCTCCAGCAGATCATCTGATGGATTCGAACTGTACACCTCTGGGGTTACAGTGTAGCTTTTTGCCACTAGGCCACCAGAGCTCCCTGAGAATGTTGTTATGTGCCGTAGAGTCGCTTGCAACTCATAGCGACCCTATGTACAACAGCCCTAAACCCTGTTCTATCCTGTGCCAATTGCACTTCCTCTGACACACCCATCCTGATTACCCCAGTCACTGAATCAATCCACCTCATAGAGGGTCTTTCCCTCCTGCGCT
>NW_006400022.1:2524257-2527334 GCF_000299155.1 Elephantulus edwardii | reverse complement strand
TACACCCTTCCCAATTTTGAACCATGCAGTGTTGCTCTACTCTGTTCTGATGACGGCCTCTTGGTCCAAGTATAAGTTTTGCATTAGAACGATCAAGTGTTCTGGTATTCCCATTCTTCTCAGAGTCAGCCACAGTTTGTTATGATCCATGCAGTCAAACACCTTTGCATAATCAATGAAACACAGATATACATTCTTCTGGTATTCTCTGCCTTCAGCTATGATTCATCTAACATTAGTTACGATATCCCTAGTACCATGACCCCTTCTAAACCCAGCCTGGACTTCTAGCAGTTCTCTGCTGATGTGCTGTTCCAGTTGTTTTTGGATAATCTTTAGTAGAATCTTGCTTGCATGTGAAATCAATGATATCGTTCTGTAGTTTCCACACTCAATACTCTCCTTATATTTGGTTCTGGCAAATTTGATTATTATATGACTTGGTGTTTTTCTTATTTGTCCAGAGCTTCTAATGCTGTGGTTTTTAAAGCTGCATTTCCTTTGTTTTTTAACGTTCCCCTTGGTTTTTGGTTGTCTTTTACCCATTGCATATGTTCTATCATTGTTCTTTTGAATTCTGTATCAGAAAGTTTTATCAGACTTTCTGACTTCAGGAAATCCATTGATTTTTTGATCACTTTTTGGGAGTGACATCTTGCTGTGGGTTTGTGTAGGCTGTGAAGTAGTCTGCTTCTCCATGTCATTGCTGTAGTAAAAATTTCCTTGCCTGGGGCCTTAGCAGAACCTTGATCTGATAACCTTGGCTTGGGAGTTCACCCCTCCAGAGAAGAAAAGGGCAGCTCAACCTGATCCCTTGGCTCAGTAGTTCTTCCTCTTTGGTCCTGTGGCAAAATTAACTAGGACTAGGGGGCCAACTCCAGGATAGAACAAGGTTCAGATCTTTTGTTCATAGGGTCACTATGGATTGTACTTGACTTGGTGGCACCTAACAACAAAAACACCCCCAACAATAAGAAGGGGGCCAGCTGCTTCTGTTCCTTTATTTACTGTTCTGTAGCTAAGTTCTCTGGGGTGGGTGCCTTATTGTGTTCTGAGAGCAGCCATCTCTCCTGAAGTCTGTTGTCCTCTTTGATTTGTAGAGTGTGGTGCAACCAGATTCCCCAACCACCCTGCTCCAGGACCATATTCCCGTAGCTCCTTATGGCTGGAGCCTTCAAGTTAGAGTACATGGCTGACACAGCACGATGGTGTACCAGATGAAAGCAATGCCTTCCCTGGATTCTGAATGTGGGTGTTAAGCTCCTTTTGCTTGATCAGACAGTTGCAGACCTTAGGGTCTGCAGTGAGATGGGGTCCAAAAGCATCCACAGCTTGAGTATTGGCTGTACTTGGCACTAGAACTGACAGAGAGGTATTTTGGGGAAAAAAAGGAGTCACCTGTTGAGATGGTCTGTGAATTAACAGCCTTTTCAGCCAGGGAGCTACTGCAACTAGGTGGGATCCAAAAAGTTCCATAGCTCAAGTTGTAATTTGTCTTTTGATTTCCCGACTGCTGATGCAGAGTATTGATTGTGGAACTGAGTAATCTGAAATTTTTAACACTCTCAATATCTTCTTCTTCTATCATGGCTACTATTTGGTGTAGTGGTGAGAATCTTTGCTTTCTTGATGTTGAGTGTCAATCCATATTGAAGACCACAGTCCTTGACCTTCTTTAGCTAATGGTTCAGGTCCTCCTCAGTTTTGGCAAACACGCTTGTATCATCGACATGACACAGGTTGTTGATGAATCTTCATCCAATCCTGATGCCACATCCCTACTTATAAAGTCCAGTCTCTTGAATTATCTGTTCCACATATGGATTTAAAAGGTATAGTTATAGGGTACACTCCTTACCTGATTTTGAACCATGTAGGGTTTCCCTGCTTTATTCTGATGACTGCTTCCTGGTTCAAGTATAGGTTTCACATAAGCATGATCAAGTGTTCTGGGTTTCCATTCTTCTCAAAGTTAAGCACAATTTGTTGTGATCCACACAGTCAAATGCCTTTGCTCAGTCAATGAAACATAGATATACATTCCTCTGGTACTCTCTGCTCTCAGCTAAAATCCATCTGACATTAGTTATATTGTCCCTAGTACCACTGCCTCTTTAAACCCAGTTTGCACTTCTGGCAGTTCTCTGCCAATATACTGTGCTAGTAGTTTTTGGAAACTCCTCAGCAGTATTTTTATTGTGTATATTATTAGGGATATTGTTTGATAATTTCCATCTCTGTCATGAGGGTATGTTGTTGTTGTTATGTGCTGTCGAGTCGCCTGTGACTCATAGCGACCCTATGCACAACAGCCCTAAACCCTGCTCTATCCTGTGCCAATTTTATTGTTTCTGACACACCTACCCCCATTACCCTAGTTATTGAATCAGTCCATCTCCCTTGCACTATCCCTCCACCCTCCCAAGCATGATGTTCCTCTCCAGGGACTGGTCTCGCCTTGCAACATGTCCAGAGTATGTTAGACATCAGAATCTTTGCCTCCAAGGAGCAGCCTAGTCTCACCCTCTCTAGGACAAATATGTTTGTTCTCCTTGCAGTCCATGGTATATTCAATACTTTTCTCCAGCAAAACAGCTCAAAGGCATCAATTCTCCTTCTATTATCCCATGTCATTGTCCATGTTTCCGATGCATAACAAGTCATTACAAAGACTATGGCCTGGATCAGGTGCACCTTAGTCTCCAGACTGGCATCATTGCTCTTCAGTACCTTGGAAAGGTTTCTGACAGCAGAGTTTCCCAATGTAATTCATCTTTTTATTTCCTGGCTGCTGGTACCAAGAATGTTGATTGTAGAGCAAAGCAAACTAAAGCTGTTAACAATCTCAGTCTCTTCACTATCATGATGCTGCCAATCTTTGTTTTCTTGATGAGGGTATAGGCCCATGTTGTTGTTGTTGTTATGTGCCATCAAGTCGCTTGTGACTCATAGCGACCCTATGTACAAGAGCTCTAAATGCTGTTCTATCCTGTGCCAACCTAGCCATCTCAAACGCACTTATTCCCACCACTCCAGTCACAGAATCAATCTATCTCACCAAAGGTCTTCCTCTCCTT
>NW_006400022.1:2487311-2522747 GCF_000299155.1 Elephantulus edwardii | reverse complement strand
TCCCTTTTGATTTTCTGACTCCAGCTCTCTGCACATTTCATTATAGTATCTTGTTTTATCGTCCCGGGCTGCCTTTTGAAATTTTCTGTTTAGCTCTTTGATTTCTTGGTTTCTTCCTTTAGCTTTGGCTCTAATGCAATATTCAGAGTCTCATCTGACATCCATCTTGGTCTTTTCTTCTTTTTCATCCTTTGTAACAATCTTTTGCATTCTTCATGTATGACTTTCTTGATATCTTCCCAGAGCTTATTTGGTCTATGCTCATTGGTGCTCAAGGCCTCAAACCTGTTCCTGCGATGGTTTTGAAATTCGTTTGGGATAGACTGAAGGTCAAATTTTGGTTTGCATGGACTTGATTTAATTTTCCTCAACTTCAGCTTGAACTTGCATATGAGTGGTCTGTGCCACAATCAGCACCCGGCCTGGTTTTCACTGCTGATATTGAGCTTCTCCACCGAGTCTTTCCACAAATATAATCAATTTGATTCCTATGCATACCATCAGGTGAGATCCATGTGTATAGCCTGCATTTGAATAGGACCATGCGAATTAAATAAATGAAACCCTAATGACTCTATTGGTCAGTTTTGCCAACCCTCAAAGATTAAAATGAGCTCTCTCAGAACTGGACAGGAAAAACTTCCTACCACCAAGAAGAAGTAACAAGAATAGAGCATGCCCTTTGGACCTGGGATCCCTGCATTGAGAATCAACTAGACTTAGGATACGGGGGAAAAAATTTAACATTGAGAAAGTCAGCTGTGAGGGACCTCTCAAGAGTACTGAAGAACAACAGTATCAGTAATGTGCACCTGATCCAGGCTATAATCTTCGCAATTACGTGTTATGCATTGGAGAGCTACACAGTGAATAGGGATGATAGAAAGAGAATGGATGCCTTTGAGCTGTGGTTCTGGAGAAGAGTGTTGAATATACCCTATGGTATATTCTGCTATATATAGGACTGCTAGGAGAACATTTTTGTCCTGGAGAGGGTGAAGCCAGAATGCTCCTTGGAGTCAAGAATTCTGAAGCTTCATCTGACATACTTTGGGCATGTTGTGAGGAGGGACTGGTCCTTGGAGAGGGACATAATGTTTGGGAGAGTGGAGGGATGGCGCAAGAGAGGAAGACCCTCAATTAGTTGCATCGATTCTGTGTGAGTGGAGTGGTGGCAATGAGTGTGTTTGAGATGGCAAGGTTGGCACAGGATAGAACGGCATTTAGGGTTCCTGTGTATAGAGTCGCCAGGAGTCACAAGTGACTCAATGGCACATAACAACAACAACAACAGAGACAGTAAAATGACAAGATACAGTAGCAGAGAAATAAAGGCAGCAGAGGCTGCAGAACTAGGAGACTGACTAACAAGAGACTTCCTGCCCCACAGAGTGAGTGGTGCAGTGACTAATGTGGTATGACGGTGACGGTCTCAGAGGAAATGATGCCAGAATGATGGTCCATAACATTTTGTAAAACATTTCAGCAGAAATTGATTATTTTCTGTTATAATACTCCTTACACCACAATATCATAGATAGAACACCACAAATTATGCCCAAATCAGTGAGAATTTATCTACAATCACAATACTGTGGAAAACATCAGGAAATGTGACAAAAACAATAAATTTAAAGAGTGGCAACAAAGAAAACAAAAACCACATGTGTTTGTTACCTGAAGCACCATTGTGGTTGAGTAATAATGATAATTCTGATAGGAGGGCATTGTTGTTGTTGTTATGTGCCATCGAGTAGCGACCCTACATACATTATCTCTGATATATACCCTATCCTGAGCCAATCTCATCGTTTCTGACAGACCCAATCCCATTGTTCCAGTCAATGAGTCAATCCATCTCATCCTGGGTGTTCTTCTCCTGTGCTGTCCCTCCACCCTTCCAAGCATGGTGTTCCTCTCCAAGGACTGGTCCCTCCTGGCCATGTGCCCAGAGTATGTAAGATGGAATTTCAAAATCTTTACCTCCAGGAACCAGCCTGGATTTCACCCTCTCCAGAACAGATCTTCTCTGTCATCAGTCTGGAGACTATGGTGCACCTGATTCAAGGCCATGGTGTCTGCTTATTTGCTATGTATATGAGAGCAGAAAAGTAACTAAGGATGACAGAAGAAGGATCTATGCCTTTGAGTTATGGTGCTGGAGAAGAGTGTTAAGCATACTGTGGACTGCCAGGAGGGCATTAGAAGGTTCAAAATGTACAGAACAGAGTCTTAGCCATGTAGAGATATTGATTCACAGAAGTTTGGCTTATGAAAAGAATTTTTGTTATAACTAAACTAAAAAAATTATCTTTAATATTGTTACTAGTATTTGTCAACCTTTCCTGAAGATGAAATAGTAATTAATGGAAAAGAAAAATCAAAAGGCTTCTGCTCACTTACTAACAATGTAATCTATGTAGAAAGATTTTACAAAACAAGTTTGTTGTTAGCATTATTTGCTATTTCTTGTTAGTATTCATGCAATCTATAAGAAATTTAAGCAATTTACAAAAATATAACATAATATTTTATTATTAAAATTAATAATAAACATTAATATGAATTCTGTATGCTCTAGTCTGGTATGGAAGGGAGATTCAAGGTTGGGGGGGTGACATCATGAGTTACTGCACTGGGTGACACACTAATGACATCACTGGTAGTGAAAAAACAGACGCTTGCTGGCAGTATGGGATGCCTTGAAGCACTTGGCAGAGCTAGACTTCACAAGAGAGCTGAGTGTCTTTGAGCAGGAGGCTTGCTGGTGGCAATAGAGTATCTCTGAGCACTGACTTGTGGACTTAAAGAGCTCTGTAATGTGCCTCAGCAGCACAAAGATTGAGCCAGTCTGGCCTATGAGGTATTTGAGGCCACAGGGCTGAGAGACCAAGGCCAGGGAAATACTTCCCGGTGTGTATGAATAAGAAACTTTCCTGACTGCCTGACTGCAGAACTGTATTCCTAGACATTCTTTTTCCCTGAATTGTATTTTTTACTTTTCGTATAAATCACTAGACTCTGAATATGGTCTGTGAGTGCAGTGTTGCTATTGCAATGAATTATCAAATCCAGCAGTGGGTACAAAGGATGGACAGAGGCATCAGAGGTGGAGTCAGAGAGAGAAGGACAGACAGAAATTTGTCTGACCTCCACCTCATAAGAACCAGCTTTGGGCTGTTGATGTCAACTACCAAAAGGAATTGGCAGATACAGAAGAATTTCAATAAACAACCTATGAATAAGAGCCTTTGGTGATGAAGGAAGAAGTTCAAGCTGTTTTGAAGGAATTCCTCTATGAAAGATCTTTCCACGTCTTTTGTCAATTTCATAATGGTGTTATCAGTCTTTTTCTTTTGGATGCCCTGTAGGATTCTGTTAACTTTTGTTATGAGACCCCTGTCTCAAATAGTATTGCCAAGTAGCCAAACTACTCTTGAAAAGAATTTTAAATTCAGGTGGTATAGACTCAAGGTCGTATTTTGGTTTTTATAGACTAGTTTTCATTTTCTTCAGCTTCAATTTGATCTTGCAAATGAGTGATTTTAGCCCTTTTCCAGTCAGAATAGGGCTTGGGTTTGACTGCTGATACTATGTTTTCCCAATGATTTTTACCACAGACATACGCAATCTGATTCCTGTGAAGTCCATCAGGTGAAGATTATGTGCAAAGTCTCCTCCTTTTGTGTTTCTTTTGAAAAGTGTTTTGCTCTGAGTAAGTCATTGAGCATAAATAATTCAGTCATCCTATCTCCAGCCTCATTTCTGTCACCAAGTCTGTACTTTGCAACTAGCATCCCTTTCTCATTGTTTCCAATTTTGGTGTCCTGTTGTTGTTGTTGTTGTTGTTATGTGCCGTCGAGTCACTTGCGACTCATAGCGACCCTATGTACAACAGCCCTAAACTCTGCTCTGTCCTGTGCCAATTGCACTGTCTCTGACACTCCCATCCCAATTATCCCAGTCACTGAATCAATCCACCTCATAGAGGGCCTTCCTCTCCCATGCTGTCCCTCCACCCTCCCAAGCATGACGTCCCTCTCCAAGGACCGGTCTTTCCTCACAACATGTCCAAAGTATGTTAGACGGAGCCTCAGAATCCTTGCCTCCAAGGAGCCACCCGGTTTAACCCTTTCCAGGACAAATCTGTTTGTTTTCCTAGCAGTCCATGGTATTCTCAATACTCTTCTCCAGCACCACAGCTCAAAGGCATCAATTCTCCATCTATCCTCCTTGGTCATTGTCCAACTCTCTGATGCATAACAAGTGATTGCAAAGACCATGGCCTGTATCAGATGCACCTTAGTCTCCAGATAGACACCATTGCTCTTCAGTACTTTGGAGAGGTCCCTAAATTTCCTGGCTGCTGGTGCCAAGACTGTTGACTATGGAGGCCAGGCAACTTAAAGCTGTGTACAATCTCAATCTCTTCACCATCCATCCTAATGCTGCCAATTGGTCCAGTGGTGAGAATCTTTGTCTTCTTGACATTGAGCCTCAATCCATATTGTAGGCTGCAGTCCTTGACACTGCAGCAGGCGCTTCAGGTCCTCTTCAGTTTCAACAAGCAGGGTTGTGTCATCCGCATAACGCAGATTGTTGATAAATCATCCACCAATCTTGACCTCATCCGGGGTCTTCCTCTCCTGGGCTGTCTCTCCACCCTTCAGAGCATGATGTCCTCTCCAAGGACCATTCTCTCCTGGTCATGTGCCCAAAGTATGTGAGATGGCACAACCATTCTGGAAGGTAGTTTGGCGCTTTCTCAAAAAGCTGAACATAGAAATTCCATATGACCCAGATATTCCACTACTTGGAATATACTTGAGAAAATGAGAACTGAGGCACAAATGGAGATTTATACATCAATGTTCATAGTAGCATTATTCACCATCGCAAGAACATGGAAACAGCCCAAATGTCCAACCACAAACGAATGGACTGAGAAATTATGGTACATTCACACAGTGGAATACTATGTAGCACACAGGTGCTTTGTAAATTATTACCTAACTTGGGAGGGACTGGAGAGGATTAAGCTAAGTGAATTAACTCAGTCCCACAAGGATAATGTTGTATAAAACCATTAGTGTAGAATGAATAATGAATATAAGGATATAAGAGGGATGAGAGAGATTGGAAGCAGAGGGATGAGGATGTGCAGGGGGGAAGGAGGATTAATCATGGGGTTGTGTAATTTGTTGGGTGGTAATGAGGGAAATGGGAAGAATTTATTCTTGAAAACTATTTATTTGAATTTTGTAAGTGAACTAGTAGAAAATTAAAACAAACAAACAAAAAACAAACACCCCTCTGCTCCAGGAATTGATACAGTTGATACATTTTGTTGATACATTTGTTAATATATTTCAACAAAGGGATTCTGCCATGCTTGTGCTTACCAAGTTGTGTCAAGAAATCTGTAGGACAACCACCTGGCCAACTGTTTGGAGGAGATCCATTTTTTTTGTCCTCATTCCAAAGAAAGGTGACCCAACAGAGTACAGAAATTATCATACAATATCATAAATACCACATGCAAGAGTCTGCTGAAAACTATCCAAAAAACATCCAGGACAGTATTATCAACCCAGAGCTTCCAGATGTGCAGGCTGGGTTTAGAAAATGCCATGGATATTGATTGAAAGCAGAGAGCACCAGAGGAAAGTCCATGTGTATGTCACTATGTAAAGACAATTGACTGTGTGAATCACAACAAACTGTGGCTAACTCTGAAAAAAATGGGAACAACAAAACATTTGATTGTGCTTATCCAAAACCTATCCTTGGACCAGTTGGCAGTCTTCAGAATACAGCAAGGAAATACTGCATGGTTCAATATTGGATAGGATGTATGCCAGGGATGTGTCCTGTCTCCATTCCTTTTCAATCTATATGCAGAACAGATCATGCAGGAGGCTAGGTTCTGTTAGGATGAATCTGACTTCAAGATTGGAGGAAGACTCACCAACAATCTGTGTTATGCAGATGGCACAACCCTGCTTGTTGAAACTGAGGAGGACCTGAAGTACTTGCTGCAGAAGGTCAAGGACTGCAGCCTTCAATATGTTGGGCAGAGTACTAAAGGAGTTTCCTGGGGCAATGGGAAGGGTTATCTCACTTTTGACTCCTTGATAGTTTCTGTCCCTCCCCTGAACCTCCAGTTTGAGATCCCTAGGTTTTCCCATGAATTTCTGTTGCCATTGGCGTTTCTCCAAGTGATAATGAATTAGCTTACTTTTTTGTCTACAGTGATTTGTTCATCTCCTGGAATTCCAATTCGATCTCCTTGAGTTTTCCCATGAAGTTTCCTTGTAGTTAGTGTTTCTTCAAGTGGTGATGTAGTCTTTTCTTTTTACACTGCTGCTAAGAAAAGGAGGGTGGGAGAATATCCTAACCTCCAAAGAGAAACTTGGTTTCACCCTCTCCAAGACAGACCTATTTGTTTTCTTGGCAGCCCATGGTGTATGTTCAAGACTCTAATAGCAATGAAGGGAGAACTGGTGGCTGAAGCTGTGCTACAATCCCAAAGGCATGTAGTTCGAATCCACCAGCTGCTCCACAGAAGAAGGATGAGCAATCACCTCCTGTGTAATTAACTGACTCTGAAAACCCACCAGAGGGTCAGCTATGGGTTGGTTCTGACTAGATGGTACACAACAACAGTAATAGCAGTAGGAAAAAGGAAGACTGAAAAAGAATCCATGTCTTTGGATTATGGCATTGACAAAAAGTCCTGAACATACTATAGACTGCCAAAATGACAAACCAGTAATATCTTGAAGAAAGTGCAACCAGTGGCAACTAGTGTAACCAGAGGCAATGGTGGTGAAATTTCATCTTACATACTTTGAACATGTTATTAGGACAAGGCAGTGCTAGAAAAGACATCATATTGGGAAAAGTAGACAGTGCAAGAAAGGAATACTCTCACTGAGAAGAATTTATTCAGTGATTGAAACAGTGGGCTTGAGCATGGAAGAGATCATGAGGATGGTGCAGACAGGGCAAGATTTCTATCTGTTGTTTATATCTGTTGTTTCTACCTGTTGTTTATAGGGTCACTATATGTTGTAGTAGACAGCACCCCAAAACAACAAAAATAACCAATGACACAAAGCATTTCTTGTTGTCTTTCATGAACTGTCTTTTTATGTCTTCTGCCAGTTTTGTAATTGGGCTATTTGTCTTATTTTGTTGAAGTACTGGAGTTTTCTGTGAAATCAATCCCTTTCTGGGATCTCTGTCATTGCCAGATGTTTTTTTTCTAGTCTGTAGGTATTTCGTTTAATCTTTTGGAGAAGTATTTTGATATACATGTGGGTTGCTTTTTAAGGAGGTCCTTATTACCTAGTTCATCCTCTTGATTGTGTATTGTTGCTTTTATTTCATGGTTTATTTATGCCTTGAATTAGAGTTCTTAAGTTTACTCCAATTTTTTTCTTTAATGACTTTATAGTTTTAGGTTTTATGTCTAGGTTCTTGATCAATCTTGGGTTCGATTTTGCATTGGATATGAGACACAGATCTTATTTCAATTTTCTTCAAATAGATCTCTAGCTTCACTATCCCCATTTGTTAGGAAGGCTATCTTTCTCTTAATGAATTTAATTTCTTATCAAAGTTCTACTTTAAGTAAGTGGATGGATTAATTTTTGAGTGCTCAATTTTATTCCATTGGGCTGTATCCATCACTGTACAAAAGCCAAACTGTTTTGATTACTATTTGATATTAGAATGGTTTGAGATTATGAAGACTGTGTAGTAGGTTTGAGATCAGGCCTTCTACTTCAGTTGTTGTTGTTATGTACTACTGATTTGGAGCAAACTTGTAGCTGACCCTCCTGCGGGTTTTCAGAAGCAACAAACCTTCTCATATTCCACAGAGCAGTTGCTGGATTCAAACTGTGAGCCTTTGTGTTGGCAGGACAACTCCTTAGTACTAAGATACCAGAACTCCCTTCTTCTGCGTTGGAGTCTTTTTCCTTTTTAAGTTCTCCACAACAGCATTTATATAGTTCAACTAAATAGTACTTCAAGCCCCAGGGATAGAAAGATGTCTAAGGATTCTCCTTTAAGGATTCTCAGTCTAGTGAGGAAACAGATATGAGCATACTAGTAATCATGTGCTAAGTGTGGTGATATAGGAATTGTTGGAGAGATGATTGCTGAGGGGCTGAGAGAGAAGTCAGATTGTGCCCAGAAAAGACACAAAGGGAAAAAAAAGCATCCCATGGAAAGAGTATAAAAGTTGCCTTTTGGTTTGTATGGGGTGAAATTTGAGGTATCTGAAGAAGATTCTGGGGCAGTCAGACACAGTCAGGCTATCTGACACGCTAACGAGGCTGTCTGACATGCTAATGAATATAGCCTGGATTCTGGTAGAGGTTTACTAGCAGAGAAGAGAGACAGAACTTTTAGGCTAATAATATAAAGACAGTGCCTCTTGAGGGGTCCAATCCAACAGGAGCTCTATGGGAGAATAACGAGCAATTTTCTCATGTGATTTATAGATTACAGAAAATCTGCTGGAGGGTCCGCTATAACTCTGTTTCAGTAATAAGATTTTTGAGTTATGGTAATTAATGTCCTATTAAAAGTGAACGTCAACGTTTGAATAAAAAAACTGATATTCTTTGTAAACTCATTCAAATGGCAATTATGAAATAAGAGTAAAATAATAGACAAATTAATATAGGAGAGTCTATAAAATAAAACATCCCACAACCAAACGAGTGAACAAACAGGTTGTAGGTAGAAAAAATGAATAGAAGTGGGAAGACAATTGTCAGTAAGCTCTGTGTCTTAGCAAGAAAAGATGAAGACCAGAATGAAAAATCCACTGCGTTTAAACTCCAATATGCTGGAAGTGCAACCTTCTTGCCAGATGATTTAAAACATTTATGAACCCTTTTTTTTAAATAAAGGAAGTCTGCAAAGAGAAAAGCAAGTGATTATGAATGTAGCAGGCAAGTGTCAAGGGACAACCCTTTATCAATATTTTTTTATATGAATGAGTGCAATTTGCAATTTGGAGAAACTGGTGTTTCTCTTTCTCTGCCTCTAGTCAGTTTTTCATTTACTGCCATCTATTAGTTGACAGAAGAAGAAAGATGGCTTTTAGCAGCTGAATACAGCCAGAAGAGTTTTGTAGCAGGCTTTTAGAGTAGGCGGTCCTGCCTGAACATCCTGGCAAGCAATGTTTCGTTTGCCCGTGGTGCATGAATCAACTTGTTGGAGTTTTCTTCCTTGTCAGAGTGCCTTTAAATAATCCAGGCCTGTAGTTGTTTTATATTCAGGGAAGAGAAAATAAAAATTTCCCCCAAACAGGGACCATCTCAGGTAAACACACTTTACACTTCCTGCACACTCACCTTTGAAGTGGAAGTGTTTCAAGCAAAGTGTTTATTTCCTAATATTAATAAGTTTGTCTTCGTTTTTGTGAAAATTGCTTTTTGAAACTGAAATAAATAAAAGCAAAGTAAATTAAATCAGATGGTTATGGTTAAAATGGTCTTCCACTTCCTTTTTGCTTTTCATTTCTCCCCTGCCCCAATTGTCGGAAAATAGAAAAATCACATTTCTGTGGGCTAGAGCTCCTTAATTGGTCTTACCCATCCTGCTCAGGTGACAAGTGACTGTGTGTACCAGGATGCAGTAATGAGGCAATAGAATGCATTTAATTTACAATCTCACTGAACTCCCCTTTTCTCCCCTTCAAGTGGTCAAACAGGAAACAACGTCCCATCAGGAAGAACTCAAGTGTGCCATCCAGTAAATTTGCATCACGTCACTGCCTCAGTCAGAAATCTTGACTTGCAACTTTAGAGGGTGGGTCTCTGAAAGAATTTCAGAGCTCATACAGAGATGAGGTGTGTGGATTTCCGATGAGCACAAAGCTGGCAAGAACACGCAAAGTCATCTCTCTGACTGCTCTTTATAAACCAGAGGCTTCTTTTGTGCACTGAGGTTTCAGAAAGGTAGGCACCATTTCGTTTATGTTGTAAGTAACTGAAAATATTAAAATCAACTTGGCTTTGTCTGTGCTTATATGTAGATGCTAGTGTCTATAAGGGTGGAGGAGCAGCAAAATGATGAAAATACCCATTTTGAGTCTAATGCTTTTGAAGAGAAACAGAAAGAAAGATTTTAAATCCTTTGTTTAAAGAATTTTACTCCAGGAGTATTAAGATATGGTGGGTAAATGCTTAATCCGAATGTCTCTTTTTCAGTTTTAAACTGATTAAGGAATAGAAAAAATTGCTTTAACAATTTCACTGTTAGAGTGAAATTTTAAGAGGTAGAATGTTCAGCATTGTTTAGCTTGGCAAGAAAACTTTGACTCAGAGTAAAAGGGGAAAAGGCACCAAACAACTCCAGGTAGCACGGCAAAGGCCATTTCAGAGTGTATAAACTTAAGATCAAGGAAACACTTGCTTGTCTCATGGTAGCATGTTTCTAAACTATTTCTGTCTTGAGGGATGTAGTACTCGGTGCCATGCTTGAAAGAAATTGGCTAGTCAAATTGTCGTTTTTAGTCCTTTACTGAGAAATCAAATATAACATGTTTTCTGATCTAATTAAGCATTTTGTAAGACTGTTCATCAAAGCATTTTATTTTCTAAAAAGCCAAGAAACCTTTGGAACTCCCCAAAGTAGGTCACGCTAGTCACTGTCTTCCTCCTAACAAGCCTTTGTTTTTATCTTGCAAAGAGCTTCTACATATATTTTCATCTGTAGATTTTTCTGTCCAGAGGATCAAATAAATTCATTGATATGGAAAGAAGCATATCTTCATCCAAATGATAATTACATAATCATCTTTGTTTTTTATAAAATATTACTATTTACCTAAAGTAACAATCAATTTCTGTTAGCTTGAAAACAATTTTGAGTTAGTGATGATCTGCATATATATTGAATTATTGCTGTTCCTATATATGTTCTTCCATTTAATTCAATGAGGTGTGACCCACGTTTTGTAGTTTTTTGATGAGGAAATTTAATCTTAGTGAGAACTCCAGTAAACAAGAAGGCCAAAATTTTACTGCTTCTCTGCATCCATGAACAAATGATTTGAACTTTTCTGAAGGTTTGTGCTAGTCCATCAACACTTTATAGGCCCCTTATCATGTGGAGTCATTTATGAACCAATGATAATATTTAAATATTCTAACCTTTGGTGTCTTGAGAAAGCTAACAAAAGCCAATCTACTGTATGCTCCTACAGTTATAATTTTAATGTAAAACATGTACTATAGCCTGGAAAGATATGCAGATTTAGATTTTAATTCCCACACTCCTACTAACTCTGTGATCTAAGCAAGTCCATCAAAGTCTTCAAGCCTCAGTTTCCTTATTTGTAAGATAATTAATTTCCACTTCACAAGACTGTAAGAAATAGAAAGCTAAAGTATGCTAAGTGTCTTTCATGTAACCTGACAGATGGTAGGTTTTCAATAAATGGTATTTATACATCCTGTTTGCAATTAACTATATGTTGATGCTGTTCCATTTTACTATGGGGTTATCAATAGTGAATAAGGTAGATAATTTCCTGAAGCTTAGTTTCTACTAAGTTGTTACGTGCTGTCGAGTCACCTGCAACTCATAGTGACCCTATGTACAACAGCCCTAACCCCTGCTCTATCCTATGTCAATCTCACTGTCTCTAACACACACCTACCCCGATTACCTTAGTCACTGAATCAATCCACCTCGTAGAGGTCTTCCTCTCCTGCACTGTCCCTCCACCCTCCAAAGCATGACACACCTCTCCAAGGACTAGTCTCTTCTTGCAACATGTCCAAAGTATATAAGATGAAGCTTCAGAATCCTTATCTCTAGGGAGCATCCTGGTTTAACCCTCTCTAGGATGAACCTGTTCACTTTCTTAGCAGTCCATCATATATTCCATACTCTTTTCCAACACCACAGCTTAAAGGCATCAATTCTCCTTCTCTTACCTAGTCATTGTCCATCTCTCTGATGCATAGCAAGTGATTGCAAAGACCATGGCCTGTAATCAGACGCACCTTAGTCTCCAGAGTGACATCATTGATCTTTAGTACTTTGGAGAAGTCCCTAATTGCAGACTTTCTCATCACAATCATACATTATTTTGTAATATTTACTTTAAAAATCACATTGTGATTATTGAGATCCTTCTTGGTGGAGTGGATCCAACTTTGAAACAAGGTAATGAATGTCCCTCATCACAAATCTCCCCAAAATACCACCAAAATAATCAGTTGCTGTCTAAAGAGGAGAAAATTAGACATTAGAGCACAGGGCCATGAGTATCTCTCTGAAAGGGCCAGAGAAAGTCAGAATAACACAGTTCCTCAATGCTCCAGAGTAAAAAGAAGGTAGCCTGTAGCCCAGGCCCATGGTTCCTCTAGAGCCCCAGTGGCAGAGGTGTGTTTATTCATTGCTGACTCACAGTTACGGTGCCAACAATGAGATGTATTAAGGAAGTGAATGAGGGAGGTAAAGAATATCTCACAAGTCCAGGCTTTAGTCCAAGAGTTCTAAGTCACAATTCCTCAGTAAGTCCAGGCTCCAGTTTCAGTTCAGCAGACAAATTCAAGTCATCCATCTAGGTTTGGCTCAGAGAAGTTATAGGTCAGCTTCTCCTTCAAACATCTGTCAAGAGCAGCCAAAACGTTAACTGTGGCCAGTACAAATGTACAAAACCTTAGGCCACACCTTGCCACTATTTGTTTATAGCAGTGCCACAGTTTCTCCACCTCCAGGGTCTCGCTCTCAGCAGGGTTTTGCCGCCATAAGCCTTGCTCATCTCAAGCCTTACCTTCCTCAGGTTTTGCTGCTCAATATGGGAAACACTCTTTCTCTTATTTTATTCCCACAGCTGCTGGTGATTTTACTGTTTTGAAAATAAATTTCTATTTTATACTGGTTTGCTTACAAAGTTCATATACATTGTTCTTTATACCAGATCTTTCCCATTTCCTGATTTATCCACTCCTCCCTCTACCTATGAAATTGTGCAACCCCATGATCATTCCCCTGCCCATCCTCACTCCTCTGCTCCTCCCCTCCCCTCCTTGGATAGTCATATGCATTTTACTAGTTATTTTTCTATTTCTATAATAATGGTCTTATACAGTATTTAGCCTTATGGGACTGAATTCGTTCACTTAGCATAATGCTCTCCAGTCCCTCCCAAGTTAGGTGGTAATTTTTTAAATCATTGCTCTTGCATGCTGCTTAGTAGTCCATCATGTGAATGTACCACGATTTTTCCAGACATTTGATTGTGGTTAGACATTTGGGCTGTTTCCATGTTTTAGTGATGGTGAATAATGCTGCTATGAACATTGGTGTACAAGTCTTTATCTGTGCCTCAGTTCTTATTTTCTTAGGATATGAATGATTCCAAGCAATGGGATAGCAGGGTCACATGGAATTTCTATATTCAGCTTTTTGAGCAAACACTAAACTGCCTTCCAGAGTGGTTGTACCATTTTATAATACCATCAACAATGTATAATAGTTCCTATGTCTCCTCATACTCTTCAACATTTATTACATGCTGTCCTGTTAAAAGTTGTCCCTGCTACTGGAGTAATATAGTATCTTATTGTGGTTTTGATTCGCATCTCTTTTATTGCCAGTGATTTTGAACATTTCTTCATGTATCTTTTGGCCATCTGAATATCTTCCTCTGTGAAAGGTCTTTCCATGTCTATTGTCCATTTTGTAATTGTGTTACCAGTCTTTTTCTTGTGGAGGCTCTGTAGGATTCTGTAAACTTTTGTTACAAGACCATTGTCTGAAATGGTATTGCCAAATGTTTTTCCAAGTCAGTAGGTTTTCTTTTCACTCTGATGGAAAAGGTTTTGATGCACACGGAAATGTAATCTTTAGAAGATCCCATTCATCAAATTTATCCTCTCCTTGTTGTGCATTTTTGGCTGTATTTCTCAGCATTTTTATACCATGAGCTAGGCCTTCTAAGCTTGGCCCTACTTGGCCTCTTATAATCTTTATGGTTTGGGGCTTTACTCCCAGGTGTCTGATCCAACTCGAGTTGATTTTATTTTTTTTTAATAGTGAGAGGTGGGAATCCTGCTTCAGCTTTCTGCAGGTTTTGCTAGAACCATTTGTTGAAGAGTTTATCATAAGATGATACTGATTTAGAAGACCATGTGCCTATAATTAAGGTAGCTGGAGACCAGAGGCTAAATGACTAAAAACAGCCATCTTTTAGGTTAACACCATAGCCCACCCCTGGCTTTTCTTAGTCATTATTTCTCTTTGTCTGAAAGATCAGTGTTTCCCTCACCATCATCTGTATTTAGATAAATATGTAAGCTAGCTGCTTTATTCCTTTGTAATAATCTTCCCATTTTTTTTTGTTGTTATGTGCCGTCGATTTGCTTGCGACTCATAATGACCCTATGTACAACAGCCCTAAACTCTTCTCTGTCCTGTGCCAATCACACTGTCTCTAATACACCCATTATGATTACCCCAGTCACTGAATCAATCCACCTCATAGAGGGTCTTCCCCTCCTGCGCTACGCTGTCCCTCCACCCTACCAAGCATGATGTCCCTCTCCAAGGACCAGTCCCTCCTTACAACATGTTCGAAGAATGTCAGACGAAGCCTCAGAATCCTTGCCTCCAGGGAGCCACCCGGTTTAAACCTTTCCAGGATGAATCTGTTTGTTTTCCTAGCAGTCCATGGTGCCTTCAATACTCTTCTCCAGTACCACAGCTCAAAGGCATCAATTCTTCTTCTATCCTTAGTCACTGTCCAACTCTCTGATGTATAACAAGTGATAGCAAAGACCATGGCCTGTATCAGACACACCTTAGTCTCCAGAGAGACACAATTGCTCTTCAGTACTTTGGAGATGTCCCTAACAGCAGACTTTCCCATGGCAATATGTCTTTTAATTTCCTGGCTACTGGTGCCGAGAGTGTTGACTGTGCAGCCAAGTAAACTAAAGCTGTGAACCATCTCAATCTCTTCACCATCCATCCTGATGGTGCCAATTGGTCCAGTGGTGAGAATCTTTGTCTTCTAATTTGCCCAGTCTTACAAAACGAGTACTCTGAGGAAACAAGCATGTCTTTTTCTCTGAAGTATCTTCTGTTATAGTTAAATCCACATCTTTAAACAATGGTCAAGTCTAGAGCAAATTATCATGTCTCAGCAGTTAATACTGTCAGAATGAAATATCTTCTCTTTACCTGCTTTGGTTCTGGATGACACTTTCTCAGCCATCTAGCCTCAGTGGCTAGATTCAAAAGGGCAACTCAGGAGTCAACACATCTTCCTGTTTCAGATGGGCTGATCTCTTTACTCAACTTCAGGCACACATGGGCCAAGTCAACACATCAGGACTCCCTCCTCCACAACCAATAACCTTTTTTCATTTATCCATTCCTCATTCTAGGTGGATAGTGCTAAAGGAACAAACATGAACTCAGCTTGTCTCTTCATTATTGCATTATCTCCCATTTCCACTCATCAAGTGGACCACAGGAGGTCACCAGGAGTTGAACATGCTCAGCAGTTTTCTTTAACTTTAATTCCTGGAAAAGGAGCTCTGAATCTTCCTCCTCCCCCTCCTCAAATAGACCCAGATGGCCAACATGAGTTAAGAATAATCATCAGCTTTTTCATACCTCAGTTTCATTGCAAAATTATTCCCCGCCCGCCCCCCCCACCCCCCCGCTTGTCTTCTTTCAAATTTAACTCTCCTTAGAGTACTGGGTGGAGATTAATCTTTCTTAGACTAAGCTTCACAATCTGTGTCAAATTTTACTACTATAAGTATTCTTTTAGAGAAAATAAATTCCATTTTTGAATACTCAATAATATGCATGTGGCTGGCATTTTCCCCTCTAATTACAGTATGGCTCATCAGTAAAATCCTTAATCATCTTTTTAATATATCTTAGCCTCATTATTTTTTATATGCTATCAAGTAGTTTGCGACTCACAGTGACCCTTTGTACAATAGCCCTGAAATCTACTCTGTCGTAATCCATTTCATCTTTTCCTGTCCCTCTACCCTTCTAAGCATGATGCCCCTCTCCTTAAAACCTGTCCAAAGTGTGTCAGATAAAGCCTTAGAATCCTTGTCTCCAAGGTGCAGCCTGGTTTCACCCTCTTCAGGAAAAGTCTGTTTGTTCTCCTTGCAGTCCATGGTATGTTCAATACTCTTCTCCAGCACCTTCTATCATCCCTAGTCATTGTTTAGCTTTCTGATGCAAAGCAAGCAATTGCAAAGACTGTAACCTGGATCAGGCACACCTTAGTTTCCAGACTGACATTGTTGCTTTTCAGTACTCTGGAGAGGTCCCTGACAGCCAACTTTCCCAAAGGCAATTCGTCTTTTGATTTCCTGACTTCTTGTACCAAGAGTTTTGACTGTGGAGCCAAGCAAGCTAAAGCTGTCAACAATGTCAAATTTTCACCATCTATCATGATGCTGCCAGTTGACCCAGTGGTGAGAATCTTTGTTTTCTTGATGTTGCTTCAGTCCAGGTTGTTGATGGGTCTTCCTCCAATCTTGATGCTACATTCTTTTCTCATAGAGCCCAGCCTCCTGGATGATTGGTTCTGTATATAGATTGAAAAGGTATGAAGTAGGACCACATCCTGGCACACATCCTTTCAGATTTTGAAACATGCAGTGTTTCCTTGCTCTATTCTGATGACTGCCTCCTAGCTTAGGTTTCGCATAAGCACAATCAAATGTTCTGGGATTCCCATTCTTCTCAGAGTTAGCCATTGTCTGTTGTGATCCACATAATCAAATAATCAAATGCCTTTGCATAATCAATGAAACACAGATAGACATTCCTCTGGCACTCTCTGTTCAGCCAAGATTCATCTAACATGAGATATAATATCCCTAGTATGAAGTCCTCTTGTAAACCCAGCCTGCACATCTGGAAGTTCTCTGTTGATGTGCTGTTCCAGTCATTTTTGGATAATTTTTAGCAGAATCTTGCTTGCATGTAACATTAATGTTATTTTTCAATAATTTCCTTACTCTGTCGAGTCACCTTTCTTTTGAATGGGAGCAAATGTAGATCTTTTCCAGACCTCCAGGTTTCTTGGAACAACTTGGTGAGTGCATCCAGGGCAGCGTCTGTTGAAATATGTCAAGTAGTATGAACTTCTTCTTTTATCACACAGGCTCTTGCTTATATGTTGTTTCATGAAATTCTTCTGTGTCAGCCCTTTCGTTTTGGTACAATGACTCTGTATATTCCTTCTTTTAATCTTATTTTACTGCTTCCTGGATTATTTAATATTCTGCCCAAGGCATCCTTAAGTATTGCAACTTGAGGCTAGATTTTGTTCTCCAGTTCCTTTGTCTTAAGAAATGCTGAGAGAGTTTGGCCTTTTTGATTTTCTGACTGCAGCTCTTTGCACATTTTATTATAATACTTTTCTTTATGTTCCCAAACTGCCCTTTGAAATCTTCTTTTCAGCTCTGGAATTTCTTCCCTTTGCTTTGGCTTATTTATTGACACTCGAGTGCAATATTCAGTCTCTTCTGACATCTATTTTAGTCTTTACTTCCTCCTCTACCTTTGTAATGAATGACCTTTTGCATTCTTCATGGATGATATTCTTGATATCCTCCCACAGATCATCTGGTCTTTACAAACTGATGTTCAAGGCCTTGAACCTGTTCCTGAGATTATTTTGAAATTCAAGTGGGATAGATTAAAAGTCAAAGTTTGGTTTCTGTGGATTTAATTTTCTTCAACTTCAGTTTGAACTTACATACAAATAGTTTGTGGTCTGTTCCACAGTCTGCACCTGGCCTAATTTTCAAAGCCAATATTGAGCTTCTTCAGCATTTTTTTTCCACAGATGTAATAGATTATTTTTTATTACCTCCAGATTTACTGGTAAGAGTTAATAACTTTATAACTTTAAGAAAGAAAAATTTTAACATGGATGGGGGAAACAGTGATATTTGCAAAACCCCATATTTGCAAATAAAGGAAAATAAAGAATTAATTTAACACAGTGGTGCAAAATAGATCTAGCTTCAACAAACAATGAAGGACTCCCACAAGCATGACAAATATAAAAACCTCTGCAAATATCTCACTCCCCAAGATAATACTAACTTTCCAGGGGAAATGGCCAGGAAGACTCATTGTTTCTAGTTTTTGAAGTCATCTGTCTTATCTAGTGTGACTTCTCAGGTGCCCATTGAGGGCAGAGGATTACTGAACAAATTCCTATACTCCTTACGTTCGTGCAGCCTGTCTCCAGTGTGAGTGTAAACACGTCCAGTGAAGAAATGATAAACTGTGTCTTCCATTGCTCACATTTGTAAGAGGTTTCCGCTATATGAATCCTTGCATGTCCTTATGGCATCTGATTGTGGAGAAGTTGCTCACATTTTTACATTCAGAGGGTCTATCTTAGGTGAACTCTTCATGTATAATTAATTCATGTACCAGGGTCAAAAAAGGTTTCTCTCCTTTCCTTATTTTCCTAAGTTCTCTCTCCTGTGTGAATTATTCTATGTCTAATGAGGTGATCTAATTGTGAAAATGCTTTCCCACATTGTTTGCATTGCTGTGTGAATTCTTGCACATTTAGTTAGTTTAGCAGACAAGGAAGACTTTCCCCACATTCCCAACATTCTTAAGGTCTCTCTCTGTGTGAATTCTTCTATGTAATGTGCAGGTAATTGATAAAAAATTGGTCTTCTTTGTGAATTCTTCTATGTTCAGTGAGTTTACCTGATCGCAGAAATGTTTTCCACATTCCTTACAAGATCTCTCTCATGTGTGAATTTTTTCTATGTGCACTGAAGTGACCCGCATGTACAGATATTTCCCCACATTCCTTCTGATCATAAAGTCTCTTTCCTGTGTGAATTATGTGTTGGAGGGTGGTTGTGTCAGTAAAGGTTTTACTACATTCCTCACAAGATGTAATCGATTTGATGAACAAAAACCTTAATTTTTCTGTATATCCTAACATTACAAAACTTGAAACATTTTTCCCAATACATCTTAGCATTAAATCAACAAAAACGTTAAATCATGTTTTAGTTTAATTTTTTAAAAAAACTTATTTTATTAATTTTAATGAACATTTACAGAGATTTTGGATTTTCATTCATTCATTGTTGCACTTTTTCCTTTACCCCCCCTCCCCCCAGTTCACTCCTCTTCTTGAAAAGCAAAAGATAAACTTCTTTGTTGGTATACAATTCCCCTCCCCCCTCTCGCCCCGCCTCCCCAAATGCAACTCCACTATGCAACCTTAATTCTGTATTCATACAGCTCAACATACAATACTACCAAAGGCAATTTACATGTTCAGTGCAATCCCAATGCAAATACCAACTCCATTCTTCAATGAGATGGAAAACGCAATCTTTCCAATTTCATTTGGAATGGAAAGAGACCCTGAATAAGCAAAGCACTCCTTAAAAAGAGAAACATGGTAGAAGGCATCACTGCTGTGGTGGTCAAGACAGAGTGGTATTGGTATAATGACAGACACATAGATCAGTGGAATATAATAGAAAATCCAGAAATCAGCCTATCTCCCTAAGGTCAATTGATTTTTGACAAAGAGAGAAAATCAGTTATGTGGGGAAACTACAGCCTTTTTAACAAATGGTGCTGGCAAAATTGGAAAACTATCTGCAGAAAACTCAAGCAAGATCCACCTCACTCCATACACAAAATCCAACTCAAAATGGATCATGGACCTAGGACTAAAACCAAGTATTATAAATTTCATTAAAGAAAAGCTTTAGAGAACTCTGGAAGTCCTAATCCACAACATAAACAGTCTTCCAAGAATCCTGAAAAATCTAAAACCAGGAGAGGATAAAATAGATGAAAGGGACCTTCTAAGAATCAAATCCCTATGCACATCCAAAAAGTTCTCCAAAAAATGGAAAAAAAGTAAAAAGGGAATCCATTCCCCAATTCCTCTATTCCTGTGGGTTCAAAGATTTGCTAGTAGTTCCTCCAGGGACTCAAGACCCCTCAGGGGAATGACTCACATGACTGTAGGTATGCAGGCCAGGTTTGGGGTTTTGTTTTTTTTTTCGAAACTGGTGAGAAATGAGCCATGCTGGATGCAGCAGGAAGCAGTCATATTGCTATTCCTATGCACACTTTCTAGTGTGGAGAGTGCTCTCTTTATATTGTTGGTTCAGCTGTTGATGATTAGCAAGATCATGTATCTGCAGTAAACTGATGGCTAACCACCCCCCCCAAATCCCAAAACAAAACTCCAACTTTTAGGCTAACATCACAGTTACTATCAAGTTTATTTTGACTCCTAGTGATACTGTGTGTGTCAGAATAGAACTGTGTTCCAAAGAAGATTGCCAGACGTTTCTTTTGAGTTACTTGAATGGATGTGTATTTGCAACGTTTTGGCTGACACTTGAGCTTGTTAATAGTGGACACTCTAGACACTAAAAAATTCCCATGCACATATGTAAAATCAGGTAAAATACTAGAACAACAGATAATTGTTTACAAAGTCAGTCTCTTGTGGTCATCATTGCAGAAATATAGAGCAGTAAAAATGTTTGGTTTGTTGCAGTTTTTTTATTGCACACATATTTTATTTGGACTTTCCCAGATCTCAAAGTCAGAGCAGAAGCCATTGCAGATAACTGGCAGCTGAGCATGAACAGCTTGCCTGTCTGACCCCAGCAACTCATACTTCTCTTGGGCTGAAGAGCAAGGCAACCATTCATTTACCTTGGGCCCTACACTACCTACTTATCAGCCTTGGACTTTCCAAGGCCTCCTCAGCATGAATCTAGGGATGCAGTCCAGAGATTTAGTATAGCTTTATATAGACACATTTGGAACAAGAGTGATGAGTTATTCACTGGCAAAAATCCTGGAGCCTTGTCACTGAGAGAATTAGTTTGCTCCAATAGTAGTGTTTGTGGCAATCTGTCCTTAACTTCAAATACTGAGGAACTGAAAACATAGCAGAGAGATGATAGAGAGGAGCGTATAGAAGATCCTTGGTGTCAAATGTAATTGTATTCTTCTATTTCCTGTAATATTCAGTATCACAGCAACCCCAAGCAATCACAGTACAGCAAACTGACAGACAAGTGATGCACCAGAACAATGTTCTTGCTAAACCCAGGCTGATTGTAAATGATATCAGTTAGATTTGATTGCTAACGCAAGTTTTGGCTTTCAAGTAAATCACAAAACACTTACCCACCAGGATCCAACTTTGCCAAGCTACAGGCTCAGTCACAGGTAGGACAAGACCAATTTTTAAATACCAAGGCCTGCTCACCAGATCCTGTTGATACAGAAATCTTTGCCACTGGTGTGTCAAATTCCAAAAGGGTTTCCCATTGAGGACAGGTTTTGGTGGAACTCTCTAATTAAGACAGACTAGGAAGCAGGGTGGGCCATCTACTTCCTAAATAAAAGGCTTTCGAAAATCCTATCAGCACCAAAAAAAGAGGATATTTATAGTAGTGTAGTGGTGTTGCTGTCTGTTTGCTGGCAACTAACAGTAACACCCTGATGAGAGTAAGCATGACAGATGCACAACTCTCTGGAAGCCATTCAGAGAGTCAATACAGCTTAACTTTATTGGGGGCTGCAGCGCACTTATATACGAGCAAGTAAACAGGAAGACAGAATAGGTGGGCTTACAGACGTGGGACATGCAGATTGGATAGGAGAACCTCAGCCTCCTGCAGACCACTCCCAGCTCAACAGACATGGCAGCCATCTTCCCAGGTGGTGAGCTTTCTCAAGCCGGTATGGCCAAACACAGGAGAGCTATCTCTACCCTGTATTAAAGGCCGTTCGGAGGCTTGCACTTACCCGGATCTAGGCGATCTGTCCTGGCCAGAGGCCCTCTCTTCTTTCCCAACAATCCCCAACATAGTGGTAGAACCCAGTTTGGAAGTTAGTTGAAATGAAGAAAATCAACAACAAACATTGCTTAACAATTGATACATAGAATGTTTGTAGCTTGAATGTTGGAAAACTGATTTTTTTAAAAATGAAATGGAAAACATTAATATTGACATACTAGGCATTAGTGAGTTGCGAAAGACCAGCTATAGCCACTTTGAATCAGATAATCATACACTATGCAAGGAATAAAAAACAGAGGAAGAGTGGTGTTGCATTTATAGCCAAAAAGTAAATTACAAGTTCTATCCTGAATATGTATTTGTTCCCATCCCAAGGAAGGATGACCCAACAGAGTGTGGAAAATATAGAACAATATCATTAATTTCACATGCAAGCAAGATTCTACTGAGGATTATTTAAAAACGATTGGAACAGCACATCAGCAGAGAACTGCCAGAAGTCCAGGCTGGATTTAGAAGGGGTCGTGGTACTAGGGATATTGTAGCTAATGTTAGATGAATCTTAGCTGAAAGCAGGGAATACCAGAGGAGTGTATATCTGTGTTTCATTGACTATGCAAAGGTGTTTGACTGCATGGATCATAACAAACTGTGGCTGACTCTGAGAAGAATGGGAATACCAGAACACTTGATCGTGCTAATGAGAAACCTCTACTGGGACCAAGAGGCACTCAACAGAACAGAGCAAGGAAACACTGCATGGTTCAAAATTGGGAAGGGTATACGCCAGGGTTGTGTCATATCTCCATACCTTTTCAACTTGAATGCAGAACAGATTATTGGGCAGGCTGGGCTTTATGAGGAGAAATGTGGGGTCAAGACTGGGGGAAGATCTAGCAACAATCTGTGTTATGCAGATGACACAACCCTGCTTACTGAAAGTGAGGAGGACCTGAAGCGCTTGCTGCAGAGGGTCAAGGTCTTCAGCCTCCAATATAGATTGAGGCTCATTGTCAAGAAGACAAAGATTCTCACCACTGGACCAATTGGTAGCATCAGGATGGATGGTGAAGAGATTGAGATTGTTCACAGCTTTAGTTTGCTTGGCTCCACAGCCAACACTCTCAGCACCAGTGGCCAGGAAATTAAAAGACATATTGCCATGGGAAAGTCTGCTGTTAGGGACCTCTCCAGGGTACTGAAGAGTAATGGTGTCTCTCTGGAGACTAAGGTGCGTTTGATACTGGCCATGGTCTTTGCTATCACTTGTTATGCATCAGAGAGTTGGACAATGACTAAGGAGGATAGAAGGAGAATTGATGTCGTTGAGCTGTCGTGTCGGAGAAGAGTATTGAGGGTACCATGGACTGCTAGGAAAACAAACAGATTCATCCTGGAAAGGGATAAACCGTGTGGCTCCTTGGAGGCAAGGATTTTGAGGCTTCGTCTAATATACTTTGGTCATGTTGTAAGGAGGGACCGGTCCTTGGAGAGGGACATCATGCTTGGTAGGGTGGAAGGACAGTGCAAGAAGGGAAGGCCCTCTATGAGGTGTACTGATTCAGTGACTGGGGTAATTGGGATGGGAGTGTCAAAGACGGTGCGATTGGCACAGGACAGAGCAGAGTTTAGGGCTGTTGTACATAGGGTTACTATGAGTTACAAGCGACTTGATGGCACACAACAACAACAACCATAATACTGGGACTTTTAGGATAATATCTATACACACACAAGGAAGACCCGTTAATGAAACTATTATTCAAGTATATGCCCCTGTATCTAGTGTCAAAGAGAAAGAAATTGAAAATTCTTACCAAATTTTGCAGTCTGAAATTGACCAAACATACACACAGAAGGCATTAATCATAATTGGTGATTGGAATGCAAAAGTAGGAAATAATGAAGAAGGCATAGTAGTTGAAAATGTGGGCTTGGTGATAGAAATGAGGCTGGAAATAGAATGACTGAATTTTGTATTTACAATGATTTAGTCATTGCAAATACTTTTTCTAAAAGAAATAAAAGAAGGCATTATACATGGATTTTACCAGACCGGCTGCATAGGAAACAGATTGATTACATTTGTGGAAGAAATCGTTGGAGAAGCTCGATATCAGCAGTCAAAAGTAGGCCAGGGGCAGACTGTGGGTCAGATCATCAATTAATTATATGCAAGTTCAAATTGAGGCCAAAGAAAATGAAAATAAGTCCAAAGGAACCAAAATATGATCTTGAATCAATTTCATCTGAATTTGATGATCATCTTAAAAATAGATTTGAGGCATTGAACACCAATGATAGAAGACCAGATGAGATGTGGGATGATATCATGGAAATATTCCATGAAAAAAAGTGAAAGGTCACAACTAAAACAGAGGAAAAAAAACTGAAATGGATGTCAGAAGAGAAGCTAAAGATTGCACTGGAACATTGAGAAGCCAAATCTAAAGGAAAACATGTCGAAATGAAAGAGCGGAACAGATGGTTTCAAAGGGCAGCTTGAGAGGACAGAGCAAAGTATGATGAAATGTGTAGACAGCTGGAATTGGAGAATAAAAAGAGAAGAACCCAGTCTGCATTTCTCAAGCTGAAGGAACTGAAAAACAAATTTAAGCTTCATGTTGTAATGTTGAAAGATGCTATAGGCAATATATTAAATGACCCAGAAAGCACCAGAAGAAGATGGAGGGAATCCACAGAGTACCAGAAAGAATTGATTGACACTGAAAAATTTCAGGAAGTACCATATGAACAAGAACCAATGGTAATGAAGAAGGAAGTGGAAGCTGCATTGAAGGCATTGGCAGAAAATAAGGCCCCAGCAATCAATGGGATGCCTGTTGACTTGTTTATATTAACAGATGTAGCCTTGGATGCACTCTATGCCAGGAAATTTGGAGGACAGTTGGCTGGATTGGAAGAGGTCCATATTTGTTCCTATTCCCAAGAGGGGTGACCCAACTGAATGTGGAAATGATCAAACAATACCATTGACATCACATGCAAGCAAAATACTGCTGAAGATAATTTAAAAACTACTGAAACAGTACGTAGGTAGGGAATTGCCACAAGTTCAAGTGGGATTTAGAAGAGGCTGTGACACCAGGGATATCATTGCTGATGTCAGATGGATCCTGGCTGAATATCAGTCTATTTGTGTGCAATTGACTATGCACAGGCTTTTGACTGTGTGGATCATGGCAAGTTGTGGCTGACATTGAGAAGAATGGTAATCCCAGAGCACTTGATTGTGCTCATGAGGAACCTATACCTGGAGTAGGAGGCTGTTGTGTGAACAGAGCAGGGGAGCAATGCAAGGTTTGGAATTAGGAAAGTAGTGCATCAGAGAAGTATTCTCTCTCCACACCTGTTCAATCTATATGTTGAGCAAATTATCCAAGAAACTGGACTTTATGAAGAGAAATGTGGCATTAGGATTGGAGGGTGATTCATCAATAATCTGCATTAGGCATATGACACAATATTACTAACTGAAAGGATGATTTGAAGCACTTGTTACAGAAGATCAAGGAATGCAGCCTTCAGTATGGATTGCATCTCATTATCAAGAAAACAAAGATACTTATCAGTAGACCAATAGACAGTGTCATGATGGATGGAGGGGAGATTGTAACTGTCAACAGCCTGATCTTGTTTGAGTCCACTATTAACACCTTTGGTATGAGCAGTCAGGAAATAAGAAGATGCACTGCACTGGGAAAATCTACAGATAGGGACATTTCCAAATTATTGAGGATTAGTGATGGTAGTTTGAGGACTAAAGTTCGCCTGATTCAAGCTATGATCTGTCCTATTACTAGCTATGCATCTGAAACCTGGACAATGAATAAAGATGACAGAAAAAGAATTGATGCTTTGAGCTGTGGTTTTGGAGAAGAGTACTGAACATCCCATGGACAACAAAGAAAACTAACAGATGTGTCTTGGAGAAGTTGCAGCCGAAGTGCTCTTTGGAGGCAAGAATGATGAGGCTTTGCCTCACATGCATTGGACATATTGCTAAGAGGTGCTATTCCTTGGAGAGGGACATGATGTTGGGAAGGGTGGAGGGTCAGCAAAGGAGAGGAAGACCCTCAACCAAGTGGAATGACACAGTGATTGCAGCAATGGACTCTTGTTTGTCAGGAAATGTGAAGATGGTGCAGGACAGGATGAGGTTCAGATCTTTTACTCATAGGGTTGCTATAAGTTGTACTCGACTTGATGGAACCTAACAACAATAACAACAATTCCTGTAGACATTCCCCCACACAATATGTCTCCTTATTTTTCTCTGTTGAATAGATAGAAGTTAATTAGTCTTTGTGTAAAGCCTAGAGAGATGGACTGCACAATTGGGAGGATAAAGAAGGCATTCTAAATTAGTGAAACTTACTGGCCTCAGCCTTAAGAAACATTTAGCTCCATAATTTTACAGTCATAGATATTACCTTAACATTTTATTTTTGTTGCCAAAGTGTTAAATTGAGAAACATGAACTAACCTAAAAATCTAATTGAAATAAATTGAGGCTTAAGTTTAAAACTTCCAAATGGCAACAAATGATGACATTAAGAATCTTGTACAAACAACTTTGAGATATCACCTCACCTCAGTAAGAATAGCAAAGTTCAACAGAGCAGGAAACAATAAATGCTGGTGAGGTTGTGTAGAAACTAAAACACTTATTCACTGTTGGTAGAGTGTAAAATGGTGCAACCTCTATGGAAGGCAGTATGATGGCACTTTCTTAAAAAGTTGGAAATTGAAATACCATTTGACTGAGCAATTCCACTACTGGAAATACACCCTAAAGAAACCAGAACTGCCACCCAAGCAGATATATGCACACTCATGTTTATTGTGGCTTTGTTCACAATAGCAAAGAGTTGGAAACAACCGAAGTGCCCATCAACAAACAAATGGATAGAGAAGCTGTGGTATATTCACACAGTGGAATAATATGCTGCATTGGAAAAACAAGAACTCATGAAATATTATACAAAATGGGTGGTCCTGGAGGACATTATGCTGAGTGAAATATGCTAGTCACAAAAGGACAAATACTGAATAGTGCCACTGTTGTAAAATGGAACTGACATTAGGGTTGAGAGAAGCCTAAGAAAAGAGGGGATAAATAATGTATACTGCATTGATATTGATGAGGGAGAGAACTGTTTAAAAGGAACATATGATTAGGTATTATTTTCATGACAAGATTCCAGAAAAAAGAATGCATAGTAAAGTGGACTGTGGACTTGAGGGGGTGGGATTGTATAACAAGGAAAGATTTTTTTTCTTTTCAAAGAGAAAAGTGAACTGGAGGAGGGGTGGGCAGGGGGAAAATCCGCAACAATGAATGAAAGGGAACAAATTAAATGGGAAGAATGTGCTGTTACTTATATATATAAAATAAAGTATAAGCAGAGGCACAATTTAAAAAAATAATCTTGTACAAAAGTCTCCATGGTGCCTTATGTTAATGGTAACAGGTGTTTGTAATTGAACTTCAGTATTCCCTGTGTTTCTAAATTACACTACCTCCAAAGCTTATTGTTATCACATATATGTCACATCATCATATATATTTATTATTAAGATTCTGCTGAAGATCATCCAAAAACAACTAGAACAGCACATCAACAGAGAACAGCCTGAAGTGCAGGCTGGATTTAGAAGAGGCCGTGGCACTAGGGATAATATAGCTGATGTCAGATGGATCTTGGCTGAAAGCAGAGAGTACCAGAAGTATGGATATTTGTGTTTCATTGACTATGCAAAGACATTTGACTGTGTGGATCACAACAAACTGCGACTGACTTTGAGAGGAATGGGAATCCCAGAACACTTAATTGTGCTTATGTGAAACTTATATTTGGATCAGGAGGCAGTGGTCAGAACAGAGCAAGGAAATACTGCATGGTTCAAAATTGGGAAGTATGTGCATCAAGGATGTGTCCTATCTATATATCTTTTCATTCTATATGCAGAACAGATTATCCAGGAGGCTGGGTTCTATGAGGAGAAGTGGGGCATCAGGATTGGAGGACTGCAGTCAGGCAATCAAGAGACGAATTGCATTGGGCAAGTTGGCTGTCAGGGACCTCTTCAGAGTACTGAAGTGCAACGATGTCATTCTGGAGACTAATGTGCACCTGATCCAGGCTATAGTTTTTGCAATTGCTTGCTATGCATCAGAGACCTGGACAAGGACAAGGGATGACAGAAAGAGAATTGATGCCTTTGAGCCGTGGTGCTAATAAGAGTGTTGAATATACCATGGACTGCTAGGAGAACAAACAGGTTCATCCTAGAGAGGGTGAAGCCAGACTGCTCCTTGGAGGTAAGGATTTTGAGGCTTCATTTGACATGCTTTTGACATGTTGCAAAGAGGGAATGGTCCTTGAAGAGGGACATCATACTTGGAAAGGTGGAGGGATAGAGAAAGAGGGAAACCTCTCTTTCATGAGATGGATTGATACAGTGACTGGGGTGATGATAATAGGTGTGTTGGAAACAATAAAGTTGGCACAGGATAGTGCAGCTTTCAGGACTGTTGTACATACGGTTGCTATAAGTCACAAGTGATTCGACGGCACATAACAACAACAACAACAACAACATTATGTATAGTATGAGAGGAGTGGCATCCACTCCCGAAATGGCTTGCTTCTGGAAACTCTATGAACAGTGCTCAGGTCTTTCATTCAGAGGGTCATTATGAGTCGTCTACAACTCATGGCACCTAACAACAACAATAACACATACACACACATAAAATAACTTTCATATGATATATATGTCTTATAAATGTTGATGGATGTAGAGGGGCTTCAGACCTTTCGTTCATGGGGTAACTATGAGTCATGCTCAACTCAAAGGTAATCAACAACAACAATCTCTCTCTCTCTCTCCCTCTATCTATCTCTATCTCTATCTCTCTATCTCTATCATCTATATCTCTATCTCTATCATCTATATGTATATCTTATAATGTTTATATGATATGTTGTTGTTATGTGCCATCAAGTCACTTGTGACTCATAGCGACCCTTGTATAACAGCCCTAAACTCTGATCTGTCCTATGCCAATAGCACAGTCTCCAATACACCCATCCTGATTACCCCAGTTATTGAATCAATCCACCTCACAGAGGGCTTTCCCCTCCTGACTTATAATAATATTTTATATGTTGTTGCTTTTGTTATGAGTCTTCGAGTTGCTTGCAATTTAGAACGACCATATGTACAACAGCCCTAAACACTGTTCTATCCCTTGCCAATCTCACTATCTCTGACACACCTAAACCCATTACTTCAGTGATGGACTCAATCAATCTCATCAAGGGTCTTTGTCTCCTGCACCATCCCTCCACCCTCCCAAGGATGATGGCCCTCTCCAAGGACTGGTCCCTCCTTGCAACATGTCCAAAGTATGTCAGACAATGCTTCAGAATCCTTGCCTCCAAAGAGCAGCCTGGCTTCACCCTCTTCAGGGTGAACTTGTTTGTTCTCCTAGTAGCCCATGGTATATTCAATACTCTTCTCAAGCACCAAAGCTCAAAGGCAACAACTCACCTTCTATCATTCCTACTCATTGCCCAGCTCTCTGAAGCATAGCAAGCAACGGCAAAGACCATGGCCTGTATCAGGCGCATATTTGTCTCCAGATTGACATTGTTGCTGTCAACAATCTCGATTTTGTCACCAATCTATCATGATGCTGCCAATCTGCCCAGTGGTGAGAATCTTTGTTTTCTTGACCTTGAGCTTCAATCCATATTGAAGGCTGCAGTCCTTGACCTTCTGAAGCAAGTGTTTCAGGTCCTCTTCGGTTTCAGCAAGTAGGGTTGTGTCATCAGCATAACGCAGATTGTTGCTCAATCTTCCTCCAATCCTGATGCCATCTTCCTCCTCATACAGCCCTGCCTTCAGGATGATTTGTTCTGCATATGGATTGAAAAGGTATGGAAACAGAATACATCCCTGGCATACAACCTTCCCTAATTTGAACCATGCAGTGAATGCCTCCTTGCTCTATTCTGACAACTGCTTCCTGGTACAAGTATAGGTTTTGCATAAGCACAATCAAATGTTCTGAATTCCCATTCTTCTCAGAGTCAACCAGTTTGTTGTGATCCACACAGTCAAATGTCTTTGCAAAGTCAATGAAACACAGATAGACATTCCTTTGGTACTCTCTCCTTTTTGCCAAGATCCATCTAGCATGAGCCATAATATCCCTAGTACCTCTTCTAAACCTAGCCTGTACATCTGGCAGTTCTCTGTTGACAGGCTGCTCCAGTCATTTTTGTGTAATTTTCAGCAGGATCTTCCTTGAATGTGATATTAATGATATTTTTTTATAATTTCCTGACTCTGTCAGGTCACCTTTTTTGAATGACAACAAATACAGATCTCTTCCAGTCAGTTGGCCAGATGATTGATTGTCCTATCAATTTCTTGGCACACTTAGTGAGCACATCCAGGGCAGTGTCTGTTTGTTGAAATATGTCAGTTGGTATGCCAGCAATTTCTGGGGTGTTGTAGTGTTGTTTTTTGTGTGTTTTTTTTGGGGGGGTTTGGGTTTGTTTGTTTGCTTTTTGTTTTTTTGCCAATCCTTTCACAGCAGTTTTAACTTCTTTCATCACTACACACTCTTGCTCATATATTGTTTCGTGATATTCTTCTGTGTCAGCCAATTCCTTCTGGTACAGTGACTGTATACTCCTTCCATCTTTTTTTAATACTTCTTGGATTATTTAATAATCTGCCCAAGGCATCCTTAAGGATTGCCACTCGTAGGTTGAATTTGTTTTTCAATTCCTTCAGCTTAAGAAATGCTGAGCAAGTTCAGCCTTTTTGATTTTCTGACTCCAGCTCTTTGCACATTTCATTACAATACTTGACTTTGTCTTCCCAAACTGCCCTTTGAAATCTTCTATTCAACTCTTTAATTTCTTTGTTTCTTCCCTTTACTTTAGCTTCTTGGTGCTGTAGTGCAATATTCAGAGTCTCATTTGACATCCATCTTGGTCTTTTCTTCCTCTGCCTTTGTAATAACCTTTTGCCTTCTTCCTGGATAATATTTTTTATATCCTCCCACAGATTATTTGGTCTTTGTTCATTGGTTTTCAAGGCCGCAAACCTGTTCCTGAGACGGTTTTGAAATGTGAGTGGATAGACTTAAGGACAAATTTTGGTTTCTTTGGATTTGATTGAATTTTTTCAACTTCAGCTTGAATTTGCATATAAGTATTTGGTGGTCTGTCCCACAATCAACACAGGCCTAGTTTTCATAGCTGATATTGAGCTTCTCCAGCAATTCTTTCCACAGATATAATCTACTTGATTCCTATGCATACTAACAAGTGAAACCCATGTGTATAGTTTGTGTTTCTGTTTCTTATATAAGGTATTTGTAATGAATAAATCATTGATTATGTGGAATTCCATCATTCTATCTCTAGTTTCCTTTCTATCACCAAGTCCATGTTTTTCATCTACTGATCCTTCTTTCCTGTTCCTAACCTTTGCATTCCAGTAACACATTATTGTTAATGCATTTTGATTGTATGTTTAATCTATTTCTGACTGCAAAAGTTGATAGAAATCTTCTAATTTCTCATCTTTGGCTCTAGTTGTCAGTGCATATATTTGAATAATAGTGGTATTCACTGGGCTTTCTTGTATGCATATGTATATTATACTGTCATCCACCACATTGTATTTGAAGATGAATCTAGAAATTACTTTTTTAATTATGAAAGCAATCTCATTTTTTCTTATCTTTTCATCCTGGCATAGTAGATCATCTGGTTCAAAATGCCCCATACCAAGCCGTCTCACTTTGCTAATACCTAGTATGTCAATATCTATGCATTCTATTTCTTTCTTGACACTGTCCAATTTTCCTACATTCATGCTTCTCACATTCAACGTTCCAGCCACTAGTGTCTGCTTACAATTGTTCCTCCTTATTTTTGTTTTCATATTTGAGATCTCAGCCTCAGTTGTTATGTCTGCTAGTCTAAGTGTGCACTATTGTACATAGGGTTTTCAAAGTTTTGTTATCTCGAAAGTGCATGGCTAATCCTTCTTCCTAGTCTGTCTTAAATTTTTTTTTTTAGAATAGTATCTGAGAGACATGCATTTTTCAGAAACGAGCAGATTTTATTTTTATTATTGTTGTTGATTGCCGTCGAGTTGAACACAACTAATAGTGACCCTATACACAAAAGATCTGAAGCCTTTCTATAATTATCAACATTTATCAAAGTTCATAGAGTTTCCAGAGGCATGTGATTTAGGAAGTGGATGCCACTCCTGCTTGCAAACCTATCTTAAACTTGGGGCTCCACCAAACACTGTCCACCATGGGTACTGTTCCAGCATTTGACACCCCAGTGGCACAAGATTCAGTGTCACAGCAACCCCAGGTTACCTCAGTACAGCATATTGACACAAGAGTGCTGAACCACTTAGGAGAATGTTCCTTCAAGATATAATAACAACCAGCTTTAAATAAAGGCCCTCCCCGAGGTCTTGTTGACCTTAACAAGAGGCTTACATAAAAAACAACTAATGTAGGATGTTGTTGGTATGTGCCGCTGAGTTGCCTGCGAAGTATAGCAACCCTTTGTACAGCAACTCTGAAACCTTCCCTGTCCTGAGCCTATCTCACTAATTCCAACACAACTCCCATTGCCCCAGACACTGTATCTATCCATCTCATCTGGGGTCTCCCTCTCCTGGGCTGTCCCTTAATTCTTCAGAGCATGATATCCTTCTCCAATGACTGATCTCTCCTGGCCATGTGCCCAAAGTATGTGAGATGGAGCTTCAAAATCCTAGCCTCCAAGGAAAGACTGGGTTTCACTCTCTCTAAGACAGACCAATTTGTTTTCTTGGCAGTCCAAAGCATATATTCTTATTCTGTCATCCTTAGTAATTGTCTAGCTCTCTGAAGCATAACAAGTAATTGAGAAGACCAGGGCCTGGATTAGGTACACCTTTGTCTCTAGACTGACATCATTGTTTTTCAGCACTTCGGAGAGGTCCATGACAGCAGATTTTCCCCAATGCAATAGTCTTTTGCTTTCCTGACTTCTGGTGTTAAGAGTGTTGATTGTGGATCCGAGCAAGCTGTAATTGCTAACACGCTCAAGCACTTCTCTATCACGGTGCTGCCAATTGGTTCAGTGGTGAGAATCTTTTTTCTTCTTGATGTTGAACATCAATCCATATTGAAGATTACAGCCCTTGACCTTTTGCAGCAAGTGCTTTAGTTCTTCTTCAGTTTCAGCAAGCAAGGTTGTGTCATCTGCATATTGTAGGTTGTTGATGAGTCATCCTTCAATCTTGATGCCACACTCTTCATAAAGCCCTGCTTCTAGAATGATCTGTTTTAGTCTTTATCTTCTCTTTTCAGGTGTGTCTATTGTAATTGGCATATTGATGTGTTTTGTGTTTGGGGTTTTTTTTTATCCAATCTGCTACTATTTTGCTCTTCAGTGGCACTTTTAAGCCATTCACATTTATTGTAATTATTGAGAAGCAATGTTTGTTGCTATCATTTTGTTGATTTCTTTTTGTTGGTGTTGCTTTTTACTTTGGTCCTGCTTTCTGTGGAATCTCTGTAAGAAGGATATCTCTCATATTTCCTGCAGCACTGGTCTTGTTTTTACAAGTTCCATTAAATTCTGCTTTACTGAGAATATCTTGCTCCTTCATATTTGATGGACAGTTTTGCTTAGTACAGTATTCTTGGTTGACAGTTATTTGAGTGCTTGATTTATGTCATGCCACTGCCTTCTTGCTCACATGGTTTCTGCTGAGAAATTGACATTTAATCTTATTTTTTTTTCCTTCATAGGTTATTCTTTGAATTTCCCTAGCTGCTTTCTGAATTCTCTCCTTATCTTGGGTTCTGGCAAATTTGACTATGATAAGCCTTGGTGTTTTCTTTTGGGGCCTATTCTATATCATGTTCACCAAGCTTCTTGAATATGTATTCTCTCATTCTTCGTATTCCTGGAACATTTTCTTCTAGTAATTCTTCCACAATTTTCTAGGTGCCTCTACTTGTTTATTCATGTTCTGGCATTCTGATTATATGCATATTCTGCATCCTTATTGTGCCCCACATTATTCTTAGCCTTTCTTCTTTTTCCTTCCTTTTAAATTCTGCTTTTTGATCAGTGGTGGCAATTCTATCTTCTATTTCACTGGTTCTGTGTTCCATCTCTTCAACTCTGTTCATATGTCCCTTCAATGTCTTGGCACCGTCTGAAACATTGGTCCTCATATTCTGAATTGTGGTTTCTTGTTTTTTCCAGAGCCTCTATTGCCTTGATTGTTTTCTCTGAGTTGTCTTGGATTGGTGGTGTGGTTTCTTTTTCTTTCTTTTTTTTTTAAAGTTCCTCCTGGTATTTATGTGGAGTCTTGTAATTCTTCAAGTTCATCTTTCACCCATTGAAAATATTCAATCCTTTTCCTTTTGAATTCTATGTCAGAAAGTTCAATTAGAATTTCTGGCTTCAGGAAATTCATTGATACTGTGTCACTTTTGGGGGCTGACATCTTGTTTTGGCTTTGTGTAGTGTGTGAGATAGTCAGTGTCTTCTGTGACATTGCTATGGTAGAGTTTTTCCATTCCTGACACCTTAGCAGGCTCTTGGTCTAAAAACCTTAGCTCAGGAAGTCATTGCTCCAGAGGATGGTGGGGCAGCCACACTTCATGAGTTTCTCTCTGAACTTTGAACTCACTGGAAGACTTGTTTCAGTTGGGGAGAGATATGGCCTGTGAATTAGCAACCTTCTCTGTCAGGCAACTGCTGAAGCTACACCAGTCCAAGCTGCCTAGGGTGAAAGGTAGCTCAAACTCTGGGAGTGGGGAGGAAATGGGTTCACCTTTGATATTGATGTCCCTGGCTTAGTTCAGAGGGGTGACAGTTAGCTATCCTCCAGGGGTTGGGGTCAGGCATCCAGGTAGTGGGGATAGGCCCTCCAGACTATGGGTCTGGCCTTCCAAGTGGTAGGCGGGAGCATCCAGGCTGCAGGGCAAAGTTCTCCAGGTGGTGGGTTCAGGGGTCTAGGTGGCAGGACTAGGCCTTCATGAAGAGGGTCTGGGGGCCACCAGGCAGCAGTGACATAGTCTAGTGCTCTAAGGAGGAGCGCATCCAAGGCCACACTAAGAAATTCTTAAGACAGGTACCTAGTTACTCGAGTGGAATAGATATGTGGTGGATGTGATACAGAGGGTGCAATATGCCGGAATCTTTTTTTTTTTAAATGTATTTTTGTTTGCTTTCTTTGCATCTGAAAGTTGGACAATTATTAAGGAAGACCTAAGAGAAGGAATGCCTTTGAGTTGTGGTATCTATATCCTGCAGACTGCAAAAGAACCAACAAATCTGTCTTGGTAGAAGTGCACCCAAGGTGCTCCTCAGAAACAAGAATAGTAAAATTTTTTTTTAAATTTAGTTTGTTTATTTTTCATTTCAATGAACATCTACAGAGATTTTGGAATTCCATTCATTCATTATTTCACCCTTCTCCCCGCACAAACCCCTCCCCCCCC
>NW_006400022.1:2479754-2487211 GCF_000299155.1 Elephantulus edwardii | reverse complement strand
TATAATCCACTCTGCAACCCTCATTGCGTACTCCTACGATAAAAATAATGCCCTAAAATAGAATACTTTTAGACTATTCTCTCCCCCATAGACTTCGTAAAATTTTATTTCAAATTCTTTGGGCACATTGTCAGGAAAGCTCAAACCTCGGAAGAAGACACCATAGTGAGAAAGCTAGAGGGTCGAAGAAAGAAAGGAAGATCCTCAGTGAGATTAACTGACATAGTGTCACATGTGCTTCACCAGGTGGGAGATTTTGAGGATAGCACAAAACAGAGAAGATTTCAACCTATTGACCAGAGACCCACTATAATCACTGGGATGGCACCAAACAACAACAGACAGGGACCTAGGGAGACACAAAGTCAAACACCATAAAAATCTGATCAATAATGAAAATTGGCCACAGAACAAATTAGTAAATCCATGCCCTTCCTAAGATCTGCAGCTCCTGCTTAGCTCTAGCCACAATTGTCATATCTGAGTATTTTTTCTATTAAGCTGCAAACATGGATTTTTGTGTGTTAATTTCTGATATTTCAATGTTGACATTATGCATATTAAATCATACAGACCAAATTTGGCCACAATCAATGTCCACCAGTTTGTAGTTCTCATTTAAGCTTTTAGAACCAGATGGAACCTTCATATAGCTGCAAATTTTATTTCTTCTTTTGCCTCTGCAGGAATGTTGTGAATATAAACCAGACTCTTTATATATAAAGTGCTTTAACTTCCTTGTGATAGAGGAACCATATACATTCAAGGTATTTACTTAATTTTCTAACCTCTGTTGTTTCTTCTATACTATGATCTTGGGAAAATTGCATCTGCGACTAAAAAGTTTACTATCTGACATTAATTTTAATATTCTAGGAGGAGATAGTTTTGTGTAAAGTAATAGCATGATACCCTCTCTCAAAATTAGTAGATGTGTGGTCTTTTCTTTTTGAAAGGGGATATGGGTTGTGTGTGAAAGTTTGACAGTCCTATGTGACAAATTGTCTCACAATCTTAGGTGGTATTTGCTAACTGCACTCTACCCCCACTGCTGCCACTCCCTTTCTTCACCAACACCCCACACCAGCTTCTCTAATCAGAAGAAAGGGAGTTGGCTCTGCCCAGCATATTTCCTCTTTCTTTCAACCTGTGAAAGAGGAGTGTTTAAAATTCCATTTCTTGAAAGGACAGAATATAATAAAACATTATTATTTGTATGGAAAAGTGTTAATCACAAGCACATTTACATATAACTGACTTGATGTGAGGCAACTATCAGGGCGTTTAAAGGGAACTTTCACCCTCAGTACAGACATTTGGGACTTGTTTCATGTCACCTAGAACAAATTACTTTATATCCCTAAACTGTATTTTTTACTATTTATTCAGAGTAGGAATAATTAGTAATGTTGTGAAGATTTCATGAGTAAATACTGTTAAAGAAATTTTATAAACTCTATACTGTATACCTCCTCAAACAGACATTATTATTCCTCAATGAAATACTCATCGATACTCTTGATCCAGGCCATGTCTTTCCAATTATTAGCTATGCATCTGGGAGCTGGACAATGAACAGGAATTACAGAAGAAGAATTGATGCCTTTAAGCTGTGGTACTGGAGAAGAGCACAAAACATCCCAGTGTGTCAGGAGGTGTGAGGATGGCACAGGATAGGGCAGAATTCAGATCCATTATTTATGGGGTTGCTATGAGTCATAGTCAACGGCACCTAACAACAACAACAATAATATTACCACATTGTTACAGTTATTACTGTTTTTCTCTCATTGTATTTTTGCAGTTGTGAGAAGTGATTAGCCCCAATTTTTAGATAAAGAAAGAAAGACTCAGATCTATCTAATGACCTGTTTATGAATGGATAATACTACAAAGTTCTCCTCAAACACAACAAACTGCCAATTTAGCTTGTAACTCCAATAGCAAATCAGTTCTCACACCAGGCCCAAGGGCCCCAGGCCCTACAAGCTTTTAGACACAAAGGGCCATCTACCAGGTCATGATTGGTACCAGCAGACAGGAAAACTAGGGACATACTACACTGGCAATGTCTGCAGCTAGGGACCTCACCACATTATTGAAGAGTATTGATGTCAGTTTGTGGACTAAGGTCCGTCTGATTCAGGCTATGATTTCTGATCACTTGCTGTGCATCTGAGAACTGGACAATTAATAGGGATGACAGAAGAAGAACTAATACCTTTGAGTTGTGTTGGAGAAGAGTATCAAACATCCCATGGATGGCCAAGAGAACAAAAAGATATGTCTTGAAGAGGGTGCAGCCAGACTGCACTGGAAATAAAGATGATGGGGCTTTGCCTCACATACTTTGAGCATGTTTCTAGAAGGGGCTATTTCTTGGAGAGGGACATGACATTTGGAAGGGTGGAAGGTCAGTGAAGAAAATGAAGACCCAGAATCAAGTAGATTGACATGGTGACTATTGCAATGGGCTCTAGAGTGTCAAGGAGTGTGAAAATGACACAAGATAGGACTGGGTTCGAATCTGCAGTTCATAGAGTCACTTTGAGTCATACTTGACTCCACAGCACCTAACAACAACAAAACTAGACAGAACCATATCCTCATGCACCTGGCTATCTGAACCTCCCCTGCTGTTTACATTCTCCCAGAGTAGCCAGTAGAGAAATCAGAAAGAAAGGATTCACCACCAAGGCACCTTGCTTTTAGCCTATCATTTTCTACTTCTTCTTATGAAAGGACATGCTTCCTCTGGGAAGGAGTAGATCAGCTGCACAGTCAGCATTTAGAGGATATTTTGTCTTAATAATGCTGCCAACTCCATGGCACCTGCACAACCTAAGAGCTCCTGACCTTTCAGAATTCCTGGAACCTCTGGCTATTTTCGTTGAACTGTTACTGAGGTGAATGCAGAGGAACTTTGACTCCCTCACACAGTGCCTAGAACCAGTATCCTGGCCTGTGAGTCCATGCCTTCCTTGTCCCTGGGTTCAGCATTCTTTTTCTTTACAGTTTAGAATTCATAGTAGCACTTCTGCCCACCATTTTTTGTTGTTAGGAAAAAAAGTTGGGAAATATTCAGTAACTTTCACTTGTTGTTGTTATGTGCCGTTGAGTCACTTGTGACTCATGGCGACCCTATGTACAACAGCCTTAAACTCAGATCTGTCCTGTGCCAATCTCACTGTCTCCGACACACCCATCCCGATTACCCCAGTCACTGAATCAATCCACCTCAAAGAGGACCTTCCCCTCCTGCGCCTGCCCTCCACCCTACCAAGCATGATGTCCCTCTCCAAGGACCTCTCCTTACAACATGACCAAAGTATGCCAGATGAAGCCTCAGAATCGTTGTCTCCAAGGAGCAGCCCAGTTTTACCCTCTCCAGGATGAATCTGTTTGTTTTCTTAGCAGTCCTTTTTTCAGCACCACAGCTCAAAGGCGTCAATTCTCCTTCTATCCTCCCTAGTCATTGTCTAACTCTCTGATGCATAACAAGTAACTTTCACTTAAAGAATAAAAAAATTTTTTTGTTAAATATAAAGGCTTAGGAACTCACCAACTTCTCATTGGGATCCGTAGAGGAATAACAACAAAATGATATTGGCACATGGTTGAAGATTGCCATAGTGAAAGGAGTTGATAATATCGTAGATGTGACTCTGACCTGGAAAATTCTCTCTGTGTCGGCACTGTCCACTCTTATTTGTGACAATTAATATACATTAATGGGCAGTGATCAGATGGTGAACTAATTAGAGACTGAAGTGAATATTATACAAGTCTATACTGAACAGAAATTAAAATAATGTGGATAATTTGAAAATAATGTATTGCAAAGTCTGTAAACCTGATGTTTTTATTTGAAATATGTCACATTTTTATGCTATACACTTACTATGTTTTCTTCCCAATAACTTTACAGGTAAAGTGTTTCTAAATTTACAGCCATAGATTTAACCATTAATTTAGAAATGTATAGTAAAAAAAAATTTCCTTTGTAATTGTTCAAGATTTTACAGGTACCCTGTATGACTATCCTTCTCTGCTTCCTTCTCTCTCCTACTAGGTCCTTTCCCATTTGTCTAAAACCTGCATGTCCTGTTGTTTTTTTTTTTTCTCCTTTCAGGGTATTTTTGCGTTAGACAGGGGCTAGACAAGAATGACCATTTCTTTCAGTTTTGAGAGATAATGACCGTTTACAGCTGAAACAGCTGCTTTGGCCAAGGAAGAGAAATTACCGTACTTAATTTGCCCAAGGGAAAATGGGTGACTATTACAACAAAATTTCCAATCTCCCAGGAAATGCCAGAGACTCTTGACCAGAAGAAGATCTTGATTTTTGTTGTTATACATTTTTCATGATTCTGAAACCTCAGAACGAAAGCATTTGAGGATGTGTAGTTGACACTGTAGTTCTGATTGTCTCCGTTCCCTGCCTTCTGGTCTACAATGTAATCTGAGATTCAAAGAATCTTGTCTCCTTCTTCTTTGCCAAAAGATGCTTTTTCGTAGGAGAGCATCAGGTGGTAAAATAGGACACTCTGCTTTAAATATTACATGAGCATATATTTTACAATATGAAAAATTGGGACTTGCCTAGTCCCTACTGTGTCCCTAGTCCCTACTGTGCCTAGGAATCCCATGTCATTCTCTAAAAATGATTGACTTCTCCTCTGGGAGTGAGACAGTTGTTACAAAATTTTTTAAATACCTCAAGTAGGATTAGTGATAAATCTTCTCTGAATGTTTGGTAGAATTCAGCCCTGAAGCCATCTGGCTCAGGACTTTTTTTTTTTTGGGGGGGGGTGGACAGGGAAAGAGAAGAAGACCGTTGATGAGATGGATTACCTCACTAACTGGTGTAATGAGGACAGGTGTGTAAGAGACAATAAGATTGGTATAAGATAGAACAGGGTATAGGGCTGTTGTATGTAGGGTGGCTATGAGCGAGTCACAAATGACTCGATTTCACAACAACAACATTTTTGTTGAATTACTTTTGAGTTGACTTATCCTTTGGTAATAGTGGTGTGTTGAAGTCTCCTACCACTATTGTGGTGTTTTCTTAAATCTGTTAAATGTTGTTTTATGTATTTTGCAGGTCTACCATCTGGTGCATAAATGTTGACCAAGGTTATGTCTTCTTGATCTATTTTACCTTTAATTATTATGTAATACCTTTCCTTATCTTTTATGGTGGTTATCTTTCTAAAGTCTATTTTATCAGAGATTCGTATTGCCATTCCTGCTTTTTGGAAGTTGTCATTTGCTTGGTATTTTTTTCCTCCACCCTTTGATTTTGAGTCTGTCTTTCTTTTCTCGTATCTCTTGTAGGCAACATATTGATGGACTTTGTTTCTTTTTCTTTTCTGCACTTTTCTTCTGTAAGGGTTCAGATCTGTTGTTCATAGGGTAACTCAATAGCACCAAACAACAACTAACAATATATAATAGAATATTTACCCTAAGCAATACATCATCAAAATTTTTAAAGGTTTGTTGGGTTTTTTTATTGTTTACTTGCTAAATTTGTATATCTTCTATTTAACGCTATTCTTCATTTATATTGCATTTCATACAATTACTCCCATGCATTATGTTTTATAAAATTAATCACCATTGGACCTTGCTTGTCATTACCCTGTTATTTCATCAGATCCTTCCCATTTCCTTCACTCACTCACTCCAGTCACCAAACTGTGAAGCATGTGGTTTTGCCTATAGCTATCCTCGCCCCTCCATTTCCACCCTTTAGTTTCCCATACATGTTTTACTAGTTATCCTTCTATTTTTAAAATAATGGTCTTGTGCAGTATTTGTCATATGAGACTAACATAGTTCACACAGCATAATGCTCCCAAGTCTCTCTCAAGTTCTGTAGTGATTTTGAAAATTATTTCTCCTGAGTGCTGCATAGTATCCTATTGTGTGAATATACCACAATTTCTCAATCCATTCAGTTGTGGTTGGACATTTGGGCTCTTTTCATGTCCTTGTAATGGTGAATGGCACTGGTATGAACAATGGTGTACAAATCCCTATCCGTGTCTCAGTTCTAATTTCCTTGAGGTATATTCTGAAGCTCTGTCGGACAAAATTAAGGCATGTTGCAAGAAGGGACCGGTCCTTGAAGAGGGACATTATGTTTGGGAGGGTGGAGGGACAGGGCAGGAGGGGAAGACCCTCATAAGATGGACTGACTCAGTGACTGGGGTAATGGGGTATGTGTTTCCGAGACAATAGATAGAGCAGGGTTCAGAGCTATTGTACGTAGGATAACTATGAGTTGCAGGTGACTTGATGCTACATAACAACAGCAATATTCCTAGTACTGGAATAGCTAAGTTATACGTAGTTTCTGTGTTAAAGTTTTTGAAGAAACACCAAACTGCCTTCCAAAGTGCCTGTACCATTTTACTATCCCACCAAGTGTATGAGAGTTCCCTCCTCTCCACATCCTTTCCAACATTTATTGCTTGCTTCCCTACTAAACTTTGCCACTGCTACTGAGATGAGATGATATCTTGATGTGGTTTTCATTTGCATCTCTTTTATTGCCAATGATTTTGAGCATTTCGTCATGTGTCTGTTGGCCATCTGAATGTCCTTCTCTGTGTAAAGTCTTTCCATGTATTTTGCCAATTTTGTAATTGGGTTGTCAGTCTTTTTCTTCTAGATGCCCAGGAGTATTCTGTAGACTTTTGTTATGAGACCCTTGACTGAAGTGATAATGCCAAATGTTTTGCCAGTCAGTAGATTTTCTTTTTACCTGTTCGGAAAAAAAAATTAATGAGCACAGAAATTTAATTTTTAGAGGGTACCATTCATCAATTTATCCTCTCCAGGCTCTGCATTTCTGGCTGTATTTGTTAGTCTCTTTATCCCATAGGCTAGACTTCTGAACTTGATACCAGTTTGCCTCCTTTGAACTTTATGATTTTGGGCTTTATGCTCAGATCTCATGAACCTTGAGCTGATTTTTGTGTATGATATGAGATGTGGATCCTGTTTTAGCTTTCTGCAGGTAGCAGTCTAGCTTTGCCAGCACCATTTGTTGAAGAGGTTGTCATTTCCCCATTTGATAGGTTTTATAAGCTCTATCTTCTTGTGGTTAATTTCTGGTTTTATGGTATTGTGATCTTAGAAGATGTTGTGATGTCCTTATGTGCCGTTGAGTTGCCTGCGACTCATAGTGACCCTTTGTACAACAGCCCTAAACTCTACTCTGTCCTGTGCCAATTGCACTATCTCCGAAATACCCACCCCAATTACTCCAGTCACTGAATCAGTCCACCTCATAGAAGGTCTTCCGCTCTTGCGCCAACCCTACACCCTCCTAAGCATGATATCCCCCACCAAGCACCAGTCCCTCCTTACAACATGTCCAAAGTATGTCAGATGAAACCTCAGAATCCTTGCCTCCAAGGAGCAGCCTGGTTTAACCCTCTCCC
>NW_006400022.1:2478334-2479059 GCF_000299155.1 Elephantulus edwardii | reverse complement strand
CTTAGCACGATCAAGTGTTCTGGGACTCCCATTCTTCTCAGAGTCAGCCACAGTTTGTTATGATCCACACAGTCAAACGTCTTTGCATAATCAATGAAACACAGATAGACATCCCTCTGGTATTCCCTGCTTTCAGCTAAAGTCCATCTAACATTAGCTATAATATCTCTTGTACCACCCCTCTTCTAAACCCAGCCTGGACTTCTAGCAGTTCTCTGCTGATGTTCTGTTCCAGTTGTTTTGGACAATCTTCGGTAGAATCTTGCTTGCATGTGAAATAAATGATATTATTCTATAGTTTCCACTCTCCGTTGGGTCACCTTTCCTTGAAATGGGAACAAATATTGATCTCTTCCACTCAGTTGGTCAGCTGGTTGTTCTCCAGATTTCTTGGCACAACTTGGTGAGCAAGTTCAGGGCATATTTCTGTTAGCAGAAATATGTCAATTGGTATACCATCTATTCCTGGAGCTTTATTTTTTGCTACTTCTTTCAAAGCAGCTTGAACTTCTTCCTTCATCACCACAGGCTCTTGCTCATATGTTGTTTCTTGAAATTATTCTCTGTCTGCTTTCTTGAAATTATTCTAAATCTGCCAATTCCTTTCAATACAGTGACTCAGTATAGTCTTTCCATCTTCTTTTAATACTTCCTGGATCATTTAATATTCTCCTTCACCTGATGGTATGCATAGGAATAAGATCAACTACATCTGTGGAAGGAAC
>NW_006400022.1:2463282-2476402 GCF_000299155.1 Elephantulus edwardii | reverse complement strand
TGGGAGGGTGGAGGGACAGCGCAGGAGGGGAAGACCCTCTGTGAGATGGATTGATTCGGTGACTGGGGTAATCGGGATCGGTGTGTCAGAGGCAGTGTGTTTGGCGCAGGATAGAGCAGGGTTTAGGGCTGTTGTGCAAAGGGTCACTATGAGTCACAAAGGACTCGACGGCACATAACAACAACAACAACAACAACAAAGTGTCCTTGATTATAGCAACTCTAGGTTTGAATTTGTTCTTCAGTTCCTTGAACTAAAGAAATGATGAGTTCAGCCCCTTTGATTTTCTGACTCCAGCTCCTTGCACATTTTATTGTAATATTTTACTTTGTCATCCCATCCTGCACTGCCTTTTGAAATCTTCTGTTCAGCTCTTTAGTATCTTGAATTCTTCTTTCTGCTTTGGCTTCTGTGTGTTCCAGTGCAATATTCAGAGTTTCTTCTGACTTCCATTTTGGTCTTTTCTTCCTCCTCTGTCTTTGTGATGACCTTTTGCACTCTTCCTGGATGATACCCTTGATATCCTCCCACAACTCCTCTGGTCTTCACTCATTAGTGTTCAAGGCTTCAAACTTGTTCCTGAGAAGGTTCTAAGAAGATGCTTTGTATTATTTCAGTGCATTTTAGTTTGTTGAGGCTTTCTTTGTTTCCTAATATGCAATCAATTCTGGAGAATGCACCATGTGCACTTGAGAAGAAAGGGAATTGTTTTTAGTTCGGTGCAGTGCCCTGAATACATCCACAAGGTTGAGTTGGGTGGATGTGTGGGTTAGATCTTCTGCATCTTTGTTAAGTTTTTGTTTTGTCTTGTTTTTATTGTACTCATTTTTTTTGCAATAGTTGTGTTTTAAAGTTTCCTACTTACTACTGTTGTGGTGTAGTGTATTTCTTCAATTCTCTTAACCATTGTTTTGTCATCTTGTTTTGCCTTTAATCATTGTGTAGTGCCCTTCCTTATCTTTTATGAGGCTCTCAGTATGAAGAGTATTTTAACAGAGATTAGTATTTTACCACTCCTGCTTTTTTGTGGATGCCATTTGCTTGGTATCTTTTTTCCAAGCTTTTGATTTTTTTCAATCTTTCTCTTAGTTTTTTAGATGTATAGACAAAATATAGATGGGCTTTGGCTTTTTAAAATTCATTCTTTTACTCTTTTTCTCTTGATTGGTGTATTTAGTCATCAAAATATGAAACATTTCATGAATTTGCATGTTATCCTAGTGCAGGGACCCTACTAATTTTCTCTGTATTGTTACAGAATTAGTATATATGCTGCTGAAGTGAGTAACAAATTTCTTTTTTAAAGGATATGTATTTTTGGTGTTATGTGTCATTAAGTGACCTGGGACTCATAATGACCTTATGTACAATAGCTCTGAAGCCTACTGTGTCGTGAGCCAGTCTCACAGACTCTGACACACCTACTCCCATGGTTCCCGTTACTGTATCAATTCATCTCATCCAAGGTCTTCCTACATTGGGCTAGCTCTCTACCCTTCTGAGCATGATCTTCTTTTCCCAGAATTGTTTCCTCCTGACCATTTGCCCAAACTATTTGCCCAAAATTCTAGCCTCCAAGGAGAGACTTGGTTTCACCCTCTCTGAGAAAGACCTATTTGTTTTCTTGGCAGTCCACAGTGTGTTCAAGAGTCTTCTCTAGCCACAACTCATAGGCATCAATTCTTCTTCTGTCATCATTCATTCTAGCCCAGCTCTCTGATGCATAGCAAGTAATTGCAAAGAAAATGGCTGAGATCAGTGCACCTTCGTCTCCAGAGTGACATCATGCTTGTCAGTATTCTGAGGAGGTTTTTGATATCAGATTTTCCCAGTGCAGTTTGTCATTTGATTTTCTGACTGCTGGTGCCAAGTGTTTTGTTGTGGAACCAAGCAAATGGAAATCATTAACAACTTTCAGTCTCTTCTCCATCTGTCATGGTGTAACCAATTGGCCCAATGATAAGAATCTTTATCTTCTTGATGTTGCGCTTCAATCCATATTGAAGGCTGCAGTCCTTGAGCTTCTGCAGCAAATGCCTCAGATCCTCCTTGTTTTAAGCAAGTATTGATGAGTCTTCCTCCAACCCTGATGCCACATGCCTTATAAAGTCCAGTCTATCATATGATAGGTTCTGCATATAATTTAAAAGATTTGGAGAAAGGATGCATCCCTGATGCACTCCTTTCCTGATTGTGAAACATGCAGTGTTTTCTTGCTCTGTTCTGAGGACTGCTTTCTGGTCAAGTATAGTTTTTTGCATAAGCACAACCAAGCGCTCTGAGATACCCATTCTCAAGGTTAATCACAATTTTTTGTGATCCACACAATGAAATACTTTTGCATAATCAATGAAACACAGATAGACATTACTTTGGTACTCTGCTCTCTGCCAAGATCCATCTGACATTGGCAATAATGTCTCTAGTGCCACAATCTCTTTTAAACCTCACTTGTATTTCTGGTAGTTCTCTGTTGATGTACTGGTGCAGTTGTTTTTTAATATTCTTCAGCAGGATTTTGCTTGTATGTGATGTTGTTTGTTTTGTTGTTGTTATGTGCCGTCGAGTCATTTGTGACTCATAGCGACCCTATGTACAACAGCCCTAAACCCTGCTCTATCCTGTGCCAAACGCATTGCCTCTGACACACTCATCCCGATTACCCCAGTCACTGAATCAATCCATCTCATAGAGGGTCTTCCCCTCCTGCGCTGTCCCTCTACCCTACCAAGCATGATGTCCCTCTCCAAGGACCTGTCTCTCCTTACAACATGTCCAAAGTATGTCAGACGAAGCCCCAGAATCCTTGCCTCCAAGGAGCAGCCTGGTTTAACCCTCTCTAGGATGAATCTGTTTGTTTCTTGGCAGTCCATGGTACATTCAATACTCTTCTCCAGCACCACGGCTCAAAAGCATCCACTCTCCTTCTGTCCTCCCTAGTCATTGTCCAACTCTCTGATGCATAGCAAGTGATTGCAAAAACCATGGCCTATATCAGGTGGACCTTAGTCTCCAGAGAGACACCGTTGCTCTTGAGTACTTTATAGAGGTCCCTAACAGCAGACTTTCCCATCGTGATACGCTTTTTGATTTCCTGGCTGCTGGTGCCAAGAGTGTTGACTGTGGAGCCAAGCAAACTGAAGCTGTGAACAACCTCAATCTCTTCGCCATCCATCCTGATGCTGCCAATTGGTCTAGTGGTGAGAATCTTTGTCTTCTTGACATTGAGCCTCAGTCCATACTGAAGGCTGCAGTCCTTGACCCTCTGCAGTAAGTGCATGAGGTCCTCCTCAGTTTCACCGAGCAGGGTTGTGTCATCTGCATAACCCAGACTGTTGATAGATCTGACGCCACACTTCTAATAGAGCCCAGCCTCTCGGATAATCTGTTCTGCATACAGATTGAAAATGAATGGAGACAGGACACATCCCTGGCATACACCCTTCCTAATTTTGAACCATGCAGTGTTGCCCTGCTCTGTTCTGACTACTGCCTCTTGGTCCAAGTATAGGTTTCGCATTAGCACGATTAAATGTTCTGGGATTCCCATTCTTCTCAGAGTCAGCCACAGTTTGTTATGATCCACAGAGTCAAATGCCTTTGCATAATCAATGAAACACAGATAGACATTCTTCTGGTATTCTCTGCTTTCAGCCAAGATCCATCTAACATCAGCAACAATATCCCTAGTACCACGACCCCTTCTAAACCCAGCCTCCTGGACTCCCGGAAGTTCTCTGCTGATGTGCTGTTCTAATCATTTTTGGATAATCTTCAGTAGAATCTTGCTCGCATGTGAAATCAATGACACTGTTCTGTAGTTTCCACACTCAGTTGGGTCACCTTTCTTTGGAATGGGACCAAATATAGATCTCTTCCAGTCAGTTGGCCAAGTGGTTGTTCTCCAGATTTCTTGGCACAACTTGGTGAGCACATCCAGGGCAACATCTGTTATCTGAAATACTTCAATTGGTATACCATCTATTCCTGGGGCCTTATTTTTTGCTATTTCCTTCAAAGCAGCTTGAACTTCTTCCTTCATCACCATAGGCTCTTGCTCATGTGTTATTTCATTAAATTTTTCTGTATCTGCCAATTCCTTTCTATATAATGACTCAGTATATTCCTTCCATCTTCTTTTAGTACTTCCTGGATCATTTAATATTCTGCCCAAAGCATCCTTGATTACAGCAACTCTAGGTTTGAATCTGTTCTTCAGTTAGGCCTTCTAAATTTGACTCCATTTTGTCTTTTATAATCTTTCTGGTTTGGGGCTTTATACCTAGGTATCTGATCCACCTTGCATTGACTTCTGTGTGTGGTGCCTGACGTGGACCCTACTTCAACTTTCTGCAGGTAACAGTACAGTTTTGCCAGCACTATTTCCTTCTTTTTTTTTTTTAGAAAGTACATTTTATTTTATTGTTTTGTGTGCATGTACCATCAAATTGGATCTGATTGGTACAGAAGGAAGGAGATTGCCCCTCCTTCTCCAGCAGAGCATCTGGTGGATTTGAACCGTGCACCTCTGGGATTGCAGTGCTGCTTCTTGCACTAGGCCCCCAAAGCTCCCTTACCAGTACTACTTCTTCTTTTGTTGTTGCTGCTGTTAGCCCTCATTTCCAGAGATATCATATGGCCTGACTACACCTGGGATTCCACCAGGCCTCTCCATGTGGAGGCAAGGGCATAACGTTTGATCAGTTACTCATGTCCAGTTTTCCTGCAGCCAAAAATCCTCATGAAGCCAGAAGAGACTTTATTTCCCCAGCAGAAGGTGAACGTGGCAGCTGGACCGTCTCAGCGCACTGCAGGAAGCGGTGTACATGCTCTGCACAGTTGCCTATCCCTGCTTCATTCTTTCGGAGACACTCCTCAAAGGCCAGGAACGGTTCAGCGCAGACCTGGCAGATCTGGCGGATAATTGGGTGTGTGGACGTGCAGCGAGCGATACTCATCTTGAGGTGGTGACAGTCCCGCTGCCACGACTCAGGCTTGGCAGCCACACACTGGCCATACTGCTCCAGTTTCCGACTGCAATAGCGAGCAGTGATCTCAAGGGCTGCTTGCATCTCGAGGCAGGTGACCGCGAAGGATCAATCAGGAAGCCAGTACTACTTCTTAAAAAGGTTTTTATTTCCCTATTTGGTCCATGTTGTTTCACTGTCAAATACCAGTTCAATATAGGTAGATGGATTAATTTTTAGATTGTTGATTCTGTTCCGTTAATCTATATGCCTGCCCTTGCATCAGTACCATGCTATTTTGGTTATTAATGCTGTGTAGTAGATTTTGAGATCAGGGAGTACTATACCTTTCCTCCTACTTCCTTTTTGTTTTTCAGAAGTATTTTACTTATTAACAGTCTCTTTCCTTTCCAAATGAACTTGCAAATTACATTCTCTATCTCTTTGAAAAATGAATTTGGTATCTATAGTGGGGTTAGAGGAAGATTAATCAACAATCTGCGTTATGCAGATGACCCAACCCTGCTTGCTGAAACTGAGGAGGACCTGAAGCACTTGCTTCAGAGGGTCAAGGACTGCAGCCTTCAATATGGATTGAGGCTCAATGTCAAGAAGACAAAGATTCTCACCACTGGACCAATTGACAGCATCAGGTTGGATGGTGAAGAGATTGAGATTGTACACAGCTTTAGTTTGCTTGGCTCCACAGTCAACACTCTTGGCACCATCAGCCAAGAAATCAAAAGACATATTACAATGAAAAAGTCTGCTGTTAGCGACCTTTCTGAAGAAGTGAAGGGCAATGATGTCACTCTGGTGACGAAGGTGTGCCTGATACAGCCCATGGTTTTTTTGCAATCACTTTCTATGCATCAGAGAGCTGGATAATGACTAGGGAGTAGAAGGAGAACTGATGCCTTTGAGCTGTAGTCCTGGAGAAGCGTATTGGATATACCATGGACTGCCAAGAAAATGAACAGGTTTGTTCTAGAAGAGGATTAAATCAGGCTGCTCCTTGGAGGTAAGCATTCTGAAGCTTCATCTGACATGCTTTGGACATGCTGCAAGGAGGGATCTGTCCTTGGAGATGGACGTCATGCTTGGAGAGTGGAGGGACAGCACAGGCGAGGAAAAGATTTTATGAGGTGGACTGATTCAGTGACTGGGGTAATCGGGGTAGGTGTGTTGGAGACAATGAGATTGGCACAGAATAGGGTTTAGTGCTGTTGTACATAGGGTCGCTATGAATCCCTGGTGACTCAATGGCACTTTACAAGTGGGATTGCATTAAAAATGTTCATTACTTTTGGTAGAATTCTCTTTTTTACTGTATTGAGTCTTCCTATCCATGAACAGGGAAAATTTTTCTGTATATCTAGGTATCTTCCATTTATCACAATCATGTTTTGTAATTTTCGAAGATCTTTTGTGTTTCTACTTAGATATATTCCCAAGTATTTCAACTTGTAGCTAGCTATTAGTGACAAAATGAGGATGGAGACAAAATGATAGAATTCTGTATGATCAAAGATTTATTCATTGCAAATATGTTTTATAAGAAATACAAGAGGTGTGTATAAAAACGGCCCTCATCTGGTGGCCTACAAAAAAAATCACATTGATTACATATGGGGGAGTAATCATTAGAGAAGCTCAGTATCAGCTGTGAAAACTAGGCCAGGTACTGATTCAGGATCAGATCATTAATTACTCATGTACAAGTTCAAACTGAAGCTACAGAAAACCAAATTAAATCGAATCATCAAGGACCAAACTTTGACCTGAGTCTATCTCTCCTGAATTTAAAGACCTTCTCAAGAATACATTAATTTTTTTTTGCCAATTTTTAGTAGGTTCAAAATGACACTATTGCTCTCTTATCTTGGCAGGTTTTTATGTTCTTATTTTGATAATAAAATTTATCCAATTATTAAAGATACTAAAAAAAGAGGGATGAACTCATTCAGCATTTGTTTTTTTCATATTTTAATGAAATTTTATAGAGAACTTAGATTTCTATTCATTCATTGTTGCACATTTTCATCCCTACCTCCCACCCCCTCCAGTTTCCTTTTTACTTTGGAAAAAAAAATTCTTTCAATGTTATACAGTCACACCTCCCCCCCACCCCCAACAGCAGTCCACTTTCCTATGCAGCTCTTATTCTGGAATCTTCTCATGCCAGTAAAACCTAATCATGTATTCCTTTTATAAGTTCTCTCCCTTTTCTGTTTCAATGTTGTGTACATTATTTATCTCCTTTTTGTAACAGTGGCATTATGCAGTATTGGTCCAAAAAGGGACTGAGATATTTCACTCAGCAAAATGTCCTCCATAGTCATCCACTTTGTATAATATATCACGAGTTCTTTGTTTATTGGTGCTGAATAATATCTCATTGTATTTTATATACCACAGCTTTGCTATCCATTTTTTTTGATGGGCATTTGGGTTATTTCCAACTCTTTACTATTGTGAATAAAGCAGCAATAAATATGGGTATGCATATATCTGTTGGGCTGGCAGTTCTGGTTTCTTTAATGTATATTCCCAGTAGTGGAATTGCTGAGTCAAATGGTATTTCTATTTCCCAACCTTATTTCCCTCAACTACCTTCCATAGTGGTTGCACCATTTTACACTTCCACCAACAGTGAAAAAGGGTTCCAGTTTCTCCATAATTTCTCCAACATTTGTTGTTTGCTGCCCTGTTAAATTTTGCTATTCTTACTGGGCTGAGATGATATTTCATAGTTGTTTTGAATTGCATATTCCTTAGAGCCAGGGATTTTGAACATTTCTTCATGTATTTGTTTGCCATCTGAATGTCTTCTTTGGTGAAGTGTCTGCACATGTCCTGTGCCCATTTTGCAATTGGGTTGTTTACTATATCTTGTGTGGCACTCAAGTATTCTATAAATTTTAGATGTAAATCTCTTATCAGACATGTCATTACCAAATTTTTTTCCCAGTCTTTGGCTTCCCTTTTCACCCTGTTGGAGAAGTTTTTGGATGTGCATAGGGATTTGATTCTTAGAAGGTCTCATTCATCTATTTCTTCCTCTCTTGATTGTAGGTTTTTCAGAATGATTGGAAGATGGTTCATATTGTGGATTAGTGCTTCTAGGGTTATTCCAAGCTTTTATCTAAAGAAGTTTATAGTCCTTGGTGTTAGTCCTAGGTCCCTGATCCACTTTGAGTTTGTTTTTGTGTATGGTGTGAGGTGTGGGTCTTGTTTGAGTTTTCTGCAGATGGTTTTTCCAGTTTTACCAACACCATTTGTTTAAAAAGTTTTTCGTTTCCCCATTTAACTGATTTCATCTCCTTGTCAAAAATCAGTTGTTCATAGGTGGATGGGGTGATTTCTGGGTTCTCAATGCTATTCCATTGATCTATGTGTCTCTCATTGGACCAGTACCATGTTGTACTGATCATCACACCGTAGTAGTAGTATTTGAAATCAGGGAGTGAGATGCCTCCTAGCTTGTTTCTCTTTTTAAGGAGTATTTTGCTTACTCCGGGCCTCTTTGCATTTCAAATGAAATTGGAGGTTGCCTTTTCCATCTCATTGAAGAATGGAATTAGTATTTATATTGGAATTGCATTGAACATGTCCTTTTCACAATATTAAGACTTCCTATCCATGAGCGCTTGTTATGCATCAGAGAGTTGGACAATGACTAAGGAGGATAGAAGGAGAATTGCTGCCTTTGAGCTGTGGTGCTGGAGAAGAGTATTGAGGGTACCATGGACTGCCAGGAAAACAAACAGATTCATCCTGGAAGGGGTTAAACTGGGCGGCTCCTTGGAGGCAAGGATTTTGAGGCTCCATCTAAAACACTTAGGACATGGTGTAAGGAAAGGGACATCATGCTTGGTAGAGTGGAGGAACAGTTCAGGAGGGGAAGGCCCTGTAAGAGGTGAATTGATTCAGTGACTGGGGTAATCGGGATGGGAATGTCAGAGACAGTGCGATTGGCACAGGACAGAGTAGAGTTTTAGTTGGGTGCAGTTCTCTGAATACATCCACAAGGTCGGGTTGTGATTGTATAGTTTAGATCTTCTGTATCTTTGTTGAGTTTCTTTTGAGCTGCCCTATCCTTCGGTGAGAGTTGTGTATTGAAATCTCCTACCACTATTGTGGTGCTGTCTATTTCTGTCTTCAGTTTTGTTAACTGTTGTTTTATGTGCTTTGCAGCTCTATCATTTGGTGCATAAATGTTGATCAAGGTTATATCTTCTTGATCTATTGTGCCTTTAATCAGTATGTAGTGCCCTTCCTTATCTTTGATGGTGGTTTTTCAGTCTGAAATCTATTTTATCAGTGATTAGTATTGCCACCCCTGCTTTTTTTGAGGTTGCCATTTGCTTGGTAAATTTTTTTCCAGCCCTTGATATTGAGTCTGTCTTTCTCTTCCTTTTTTTAGATGTGTCTCTTGTAGGCAACATATTGATGGTTTGGTTTTTTTTTTATCTATCCTGTTACTCTTTCTCTTAATTGGTGCATTTGGTCCATTCACATTAAGTTTGATTATTGTCAGGCCAAGTTTTATTTTTTCCATTTTGCTGTGTTTCCCTTTCTGCTGTTTCTGGTTACTATGGTCCATTCACTTTTCTTTGGCCTCTCTGTGTGTAGGATTTCACTTAAAATTTCTTATTGTTTTGGTCTTGTTTTTACAAATTCCTTAGGGTCCTTCTTGTCTGTAAAAAAAGTCTAATTTCTGCTTTAAATTTGATAGAGAGCCTTGCTGGATATAGGATCCTTGACTGGCAATTGTTATCTTTCAACTTTCTGTATATGGCATCCCATTGTGTTCTAGCTCACATGGTTTCTGCTGAGAAATCAGAACTTAATCTAATTGTTTCCCCTTTGTAGGTAACTCTTTGCTTTTCTTGTGTTGCTTTTAGAATTCAATTCTTTTAATTTGGAGAATTTGACTATGATATGTTTTGGTGTTTTTCTTTTTGGGTCTAATCTATTTGGTGTTCTCTGTGCTTCTTGGATGTGGATTTCCCCATTCTTAAAAATACCTGGGAAGTTTTCTTCTAGTATGTCTTCCACAATCTTTTCAGTGATTTCCGTGTCCATCTCATGTTCTGGAATTCCAGTCGTATGTATATTATTCCGTTTGATGTCACTCTACATAAGTCTAATGTTTTCTTAGTTTTCTTTACATCTTGTCTCTGTGTTTTCTTCGAGTAGGTTTCTAGTGATGCTTTGTCTTCTAGCTCACTGACTCTCTGATCCATCTCTTCAGTTCTACTATTTTGTCCTACCAGCTTATTGGACACTTCTACCACTTCAGTCTTAATATTCTGGATTGCATTTTCATGCTTTTCTGTTAATTCCAGTACTGTGTTGGCTGGTTGGCTGTACCCTTTTTCTCTTGTGGTGATTTTTTAATTTCTTGTAACTCTTTGTCTATTCTATCATTTTTTTTCTTCCATCTTTTGTATTTTCATTAATATCTGTTCAAGTTTCTCATCTATATATTTCTTCTGGATTATTGTCTCTGAAGTATTTGCTCTCTTATTGACTTCCACTGTTTCTTCCCACATTTGTGTCTTTTTTCTGTAGCTGATCAAGCAACTCTCTATCAACATATTTTTATGATTCTTTTTATCTGGGGCATTCATTGGGTCTGCTTTTTTAGGAGAAGGGTTATTTTGTTTCTTCATAATAGCTGATGTGGATTGCTGCTTTCTTGACATTATGGGAGTCTTTTTTTTAGTAGATATTAAGCTTTTATAACTGTAAAATTGTCCAGGGTAAAGCAATGTTTTGTGAAGCACGTATATATTTGTGATTCTTTATAGGCCTCAGGCCAGACAGCAATTTGTTCCCCAAAGTAACTGAGTGAGCAAGGAGAAAGCCTCTTGTTCCCTTCTGGAAGTGGCTTCTCACCTCTGTCAAGGGGCCCAGGACTTCCCTGTTGCCTGAGTTTAGAAATCCCATGTAGTCAGGTTCACAGCAGTTTGTTCCCCAAAGTACCTGAATGAGCAAGGAGGAAGCCTGTTGTTTCCCTCTGGAAGTGGTTTGTCATCTCCTTAGAGGGGCCCCAGACCTCCCTGCTGCCTGAATTTAGGGATCCCACATAGTCAGGCCTGGCAGAAGTTTGTTCCCCAAAGTGCCTGAGTTAAGGAGTCCCGCATGGTCAAGCTAGACAGCAGTTTTCTCCCCAAATAACTGTGGGAGCAGTGTAGGCAATGCTGTCCCATCACACACTTCCTGCCATAGCCCACAGATTTTTATTTATTTATTTATTTATTTAGTCTTCTTCTATTCCTGATGCCACATTCTTCTTCAGGTATTCCATTTCATCATATTATATGCTTATAATACAGATATAATTAATAAAAAGATACAACCACAAGACACATCTTACCAAATTTTAAATGATGCCTAAAAAGAAAACAAAAACAAAGCCACATCTCATTGCATTTCTTTGGAACCACCTTATGGCTGACCTTCCAGTACGTTATGAAGGCTATAAATTATGCAGGAGAGGATTGACCACCTTTATCTTGAGGATTCCCTGGTGAGTATGAACCGCTGGAGAGATGTTATATTTGAATTAGCAGCGTGAGATCCTCAGTGAGATGGATTGAAAAGGTGATCAGCTCAAATATGTCCAAGATCTGTAGGGTTCAGATCAGTTTCTCATAGGGTTACTATGATGACACCTAGCAACAATGAACAATAGTTCTTTTGTTACTAATTTTGCTTAGCATAAAGTACTGTAGATACATACATGCTCTGCAGTGTATTGTGCTGCACTTTTTTGTTTTATTGCTAATTTCTTGTTCCATCTACATTTTTGTAGATTTTTTAATAGATTTTTGTAGATGCTGGGTTTTTTTTTCCTTCCCTGATCTTTCTTATATTTTCTTCAGTGCTGTTGTTTTACTGTTTCCTAGTCTTTAAGATTTTCCTCTTTTTAATTTTGATGAGAAAGAAGGTGTACTAATTCTCTTTCAGGCTATACCCTATAGTTTAATATTTTATTTCCAAGTCTAAAAGAGTTTATTTTATCATTAAACACCCTTGACATCCTCTCTATTTAGCAGTTTTCTAACTATACTTATTTTTGTTTCGAAATTGTCCTCATTTATGTAATTATACTTCTTGTTTCCTATTTTTAGTCTTGTGTATTAATTATAATGTGTATTTCTGTGTCTGAATCAGTTTCTGAATAATTTTATCATGTCTTGTTAGCTTTTAGTAAAAACAAAAATTCTAGTATTTCTTATAGAGTTGGTCTGTAGATCACTAATTTCCTTTGATTTTGTTTGTCTAGAAATGCCCTAATTTCGCAATTAGAATTGATAGACAAGTTTTCTGGGTATAAAATTCTTGGTTGGAATTTTTTTTTCTTTTAGAGTTCTCTCTCTCTCTCTCTCTCTCTCTCTCTCTCTCTCTCTCTCTCTCTCTCTCTCTCTTTCTCTCTCTCTCTCTCTTTCTCTCTCTCTCTCTCTTTCCCACCCTCCTTCCCTCTGCCACCACCTCCACCTCTCTCTAGCATTTTCTCTGTCTCTGTTTCTATCTCTATCTCATCCCATTGCCTTCTTGCCTATAAGATTTCTGCTGAGAATTTGGACGTAGGCTTATTGGTTCTCATTGTTCAAAAACTAGTTTTCCTGAAATTCTTTCAGTATTCTTTCTCTGTCTTTATTTTTGGAAAATTTTATTATGATATGTCACCCAGAACTGGGTGATGCAGCAGGATTTGGTAGGATGGGCACTCCTGTTCTGGGTTTTTGGTCTTGTGAAATGTTGGGTTATTTTCTATGATTCAGGCCTCTTGTTTAGTGCCAACAAGACCTCCTGTTGTTGTTGTTGTTGTTGTTATGTACCATTGAGTCACTTAAAACTCAAAGCAACCCTATGTACAACAGCTCTAAACTCTGCTATGTCCTGTGCCAATCTCATTTTCTCTGACACACTCATCCCGATTGCCCCAGAGGGCACCTCCCAGTGGGCCTTCCTCTTCTGTGCCTGCCTTCCACTCTCCCAAGCATGATGTCCTTCTCCAAGGACCAGTCCCTCCATAAAGCATGACCAAAGTATGTCAGACGAAGCCTCAGAATCCTTGCCTCCAAGGAGCAGCCCGGTTTAACCCTCTCCAGGATGAGTCTGTTTGTTTTCTTAGCAGT
>NW_006400022.1:2461335-2462877 GCF_000299155.1 Elephantulus edwardii | reverse complement strand
TTCAGCAAGCAGGGTTGTGTCATCTGCATAACGCAGATTGTTGATAGATCTTCCACCAATCCTGATGCTGCATTTCTCCTCATAGAGCCTAGCCTCCCAGATGATCTGTTCTGCATACAGGTTGAAAAGGTCCTACCTCCTATAGGGTCCTCTTATTTAAGATGATCACCTCATCTTTATTTTAAAGCTGGATGATCCATCTGGACTTTGCAAGATGGGCCCTCTTGTTTTGGGTTGTCGATGATGTGGGATGTTGGGTTGTTTTCATTGATTTAAGTGGCTTTTTTAGTGTCAACAAGACCTCCTGGGGGGTTATATTTTGAAGAAACATTCTAAGTTGTACAGTACTCTTATCTCAATTTGCTGTGATGCTGAATCTTGTGCCTTTTGGGGTGTCTTATGCTGTATAGGTTTCCCATGGTGGGCAATGTTTGTGAAGCTACTAGTTTAAGGCAGGTTTGGAAGCAGGAGTGGCATCCACTTCATAAACCACATGCTTCTGGAATCTCTATGAATTTACAGGAATGATGATACAGAAATGACGATACAATTTAGGTCTTTTGTTCATAGCATCACAATGAGTCTTGCTTGACTTGATGGCAATCAACAACAACAAAAACGTGTTAGTGGGGTTTTGTTCATTTATTTGCTTTGGGCTGGCTCTATTTTGGTGCTCACTTAGCTTCTAGTATGCCTATCTTCTCATTTTTTTTTTTTCAAAATGGTAGGGAGATTTTCTTCCAGCGAATCTTTAATTATTTCCTGTTTTAATTTTTTTTTTAAATCTCTTCCTGTTCTTGTATTTCAGTTTTTGAAAGGAGTGGATACAATGTGGGGGTGGTTGAGCCTGATCTACCTGCTTCATGAAGAGGAACTATTCCCATCAATAGCATCCATAGTACCACAGAAATAGCTACATGGTCAGACATGTCACTCACATGCCCCTGCACCCATTTCTACCAAGCATTAAGTCCAATATTCATTGCAACTTGACTCACAGACTTTACTCTGAATTGTGGTGTTTACTAGGGAAATAGGCTGGAGAGTGGGAGAAGCAAAGAATATCACAAAATGCAAGTTCAGGTTTATCCCAGAAGCCTCAAGTTAGATTAACAAAGCACAGTTTCTCAATTAGTGATAGTCCAGATTCAGATCAGCAGTACAGATTTCCTCAATCTTCCAGCAGATATTATTTCAGAGCAGTTACAGGTTAGCTTTTCCTTCAGTCATTCAGCAAGAAAATACTTTAACTGTGGCCTTTATCTTCAAGATTCCTGTAGTTACACCTTGCCACAGTCTCTTCACCCTCCACTCACCACCATCACTGCCTTTTTCAGAGTAGAAAGCACTCTCTTATATTGGTCTCACAACATTTAAGGTAACTGTAGACCATGCTCCCAACAGGAATTAACACAATGGCTTTATAAACCAATTTTCAAGGGTTCTGACACCCCACAGTCACATTTAAGTTATTCCTTGATGTTGTCCCACATAATTCTTTTTTGTTGTTGTTGTTATGTGCCGTCGAGTCGCTTGCGACTC
>NW_006400022.1:2447547-2460546 GCF_000299155.1 Elephantulus edwardii | reverse complement strand
TGCTTTTTCCTGTAATTGGTTGTTGTTATGTCCCATGGCATGGGAAATTACTCAGTCTTGACCCTCCGGTGGGTTTTTAGAGGTGGTAAATCACATGGGAAGAGATTGTCCATTTTTCCCCAAAGGAGTAGCTGATAGATTAAAATCACATGTGTTTTTGTCTTGGCAGCATTAACTCCTAGAATTGAACAATCTGTCCTCCATATCATTAAGTTTGTGTTTCATTTCTTAAGTTCTACTCCTTTGCCTGGTCAATGTATTTTAGTCTTCATGTTCTGAACTTCATTTTGATGGGTTTTTAAAAAAAATTATTGTAGTTTTCCATTTATTTATTTATTTGGTTTTAGAATGGTTTTTTTTTTTTTAAAAAAGATTCTTCTATGTTTATTATCAAGAACTTCCAATGTCAATATCTGTAGAGGGGCTTCAAGCCTTTTGTTGGTAGTGTTGCTATGAGTCACGCTTTACTCAAAAGCAATCAAAAACAACAACAAAAGAAATTCTTGTTCTTTATTTTGTTCACCTTTTTGATGCCATCTTATCCTTATATTTTGAGTAGTTTTAAGGTACCTGTTGTCTCTGTGACATGATATTCTTGGCATTGTATTATTTCATTTTGATGTATATGTATGACCCACTCAAGTGTGTTGTACCACTTGCTAATTGGATAATTCTCAGGGTTTCAACTCCTGGCATCTGATGGAAAAGGATGGAGATGTGCATGCATGCACACAATTCTTTCTTAAGCTATTTCCTTTGATCATTTGTATTTTGATGCCTTTTAGTTTCTTATATAAGAAGACTTAGACTAACCAGAGAATATGAGGATGTACTGCTATGGTTTATTCTAAAATTTTTATCACTTTAGCTTTTCATTTAAGGCTTTGACCATTTTTTAGTTGATTTATGTGTGTGATATGATCACATATCATACATCTTTTACCTCTTTTGAACTAACAATAATTGTTGTCTGGTGGTGAAATATGATTAAAGAATGAATGTTTCCCAGTTTGCACATTTTTCTTGCGGGTCACTTGAAGCTTTTCTTGTAATATTTGTCTAGTTTTTATAAATTCCATTGATTTCAGTCTATTTTGGAATATTCTCACTTTATCTTCATATTTAAGGTATAATTGTGCAGAATATATATTTTCTGGTTGGAATTTCTTTTTCTTTCTTCATTTAATATATGTCACTTATTGTCTTTGTATCTATGTGCTGTCTCCTAGCAATGCAAGATTAATCTTACTAGCTCTTTATTATGAGTAACTTCTTTTTTCCCCAAGCTTTTTAAAGAATTATTTATTCATCTTTGGCTTTGGAAATTTTAATTTTTATTTCTCTAGAAGTCCATCCTCTTAAGGGTTTGTTGAATTCCTTGGATGAATATCTTCTCATTTTTCATGATGTTACATAAGTTTTTTTCTAACCAATCCTCAACAGTTTTTTGAGTGCTCTTTTTGTTTGCTCTTGTGTGTGCGTATGTGTGTCCCTTTTCTGGAATATTGATGCACATAAATTCTTACTCCTTTTTTTCTGTAAATGGATGTATTTTTTTTTTAAATGTTATACTGGTTTACTTACAAAATTTCTTATCCATTGTTTTTCACACTGGATCTTTCGCCTTGGTTCCCTATGTAGCTCTGGCTTTGGTGTTTTTTTTTTTTTAGTATTTTTATATTTTTTAAAATTTTCTTTTATACTGGTTTAATTACAAAATTTGAATACATTGTTTTCACATCGCATATTTCCCAATTCTTTACTCCCCCATCAAATTGTACAACCCCCACCCCCACTCTCATTACCCAATCCCACACCTACCCATTCTCACTCCTCTGCTTACACCATCCTCCTCTGGATCTTCATATTCTTTCCACAGTAATGGTATTATACAATATTTTTCCTTATGGGATGAAGTTAGCTCACTTAGCATCATTCTCTCCAGTCCCTCCCAAGTTAGGTAGTAATTTACAAAATCATTGCTCCTGCGTGCTGTATAGTATTCCATTGTGTGAATGTACCGTAGTTTCTCAATCCATTTATTTGTGGTTGGACATTTGGGCTGTTTCCATGTTTTTGTGATGGTCAATAAGATAGCTATTAACACCTGTGTACAAGTCTTCATTTGTGCCTCAATTCTCATTGTCTCTGGGTATATTCCTAGCAGTGGAATATCTAGATCATATGTAATGTCTATGTTTAACCTTTTTTAAAAAAATATTTTATTAATTTTAATGAATATTCACAGAGATTTTGGATTTTCATTCATTCATTGTTGCTTTCTTCTTTTATCTCCCATCTTTGCTTGTTCTTCTGTCATATTAATGGAAGTATTTGTCTTCTGTTTTGTCTTCTACTGATTTGATTTCACTCCTTTGACATTTCAATGTTTTGTATATGTCTGAAATTTTAGTTTTAATCATCTGATCTACTATTTGATGTCATAATTGTTTCCTAGTCTCTGTTTATTTTCTAATTTTTCTTATATTGCTTTCCTGAATTCTTTTGGAGTTTTGTCTGTGTTTTCTTTTATTTTATATACAGTTCTCTTCATCCCTTCAGTGTTAGTTTAAAAGTAGACTTTTCTAGCCATTATTTCACCCCTCTTGTCTCCAGCTATCTTAATTGTAGACAGATGATTTTGCAAATCATCCAAAGACTAGGATAAGGAAGAAAATGTTTCTCACACTGGGCAGCAAGACTTTAGAGATACCAGAGTAAGACCCTGCTGAGAGCGAGACCCTGGTGGCAAAATTTGATGAAGGTGCTAGACTGAGGCAAGACCTAGACAGAGGAGCCCTGACATAAAGGCCACAGTTAAAGGTTTTGCTATTCTTGCCAGATGACTGAAGGAGAAGCTGACTTATAAGTGCTCTGAGGGAAACCTTTTAACATAACATTATTTGTGTTGCTGAACTGAAACCAGGGTTTTAATTAGTTATGGAATTTTGTTTTGCTGTTAATCTGGCTTGGGACTGCTGTACTAAACCTGGACTTATATTGTGAGATATTCTTGGCCTCTAAGAACCCGTTTCCCTAATAAATCCCACTCTTGGTATCACAACGGTAAGTAAAGTCTGTGAGTCAACAAAGGATATCGAACCCAATGATTGATGGAAATAGATGCAGGAGAGCGCAGGGTGGCATATCTGATATAGCAGCTGTCTATTGCTTCCATGAATATTATTTATGGAAACAGTTCCCCTTAGTGAAGCAGATAGAAGTCAGACTCAGCCAGCACACTCACACTGCATCTGCTCCTTTTGCAATCCCTTTCTTAATCTGTTGAAAGGACATAGGTATAAATCTTCATAGTTCTTTATCAGGTAATTCGAGTAGAATTTCTTCCTTCAGAATATCTTCTGGCCCTGTATTTTGGTCACTTATTTGGACCACCTTATTATGGGGGGTGGGGGGAGGTGTGCATATAAAAAGTGTGAGAGAAATGTGGGAATGGCCACATCTGAGTTCCACTAACTCTTAACTGTAACCATTAATGATATCCACAGCACAAAACCTAATCCCATGAATTCAGACATGACTCACATACTTTTGCACCTATTTCTACCAATTTCAACACCGATCATATTGCTCTACTACTGGATCTAAAATCTATTACAGTAGTTATCAAGACCACACAGAACTATACTAACATTTATGGTGTTTATTATAGAAGTTAACAGGTTACAACAGGATATAATTCCTTATGACAGCTTCTTAACTGTGCATGAAGCGCTTTTTAAAATTAATTAATTAATTAATTAATTAATTAATTTTTCATTCCAATGAACATCTACAGAGATTTTGGAATTCCATTCATTCATTGTTGCACCCTTCTCCCTGTCCCCCCTCCCCCATTTGCTCCTCTCCTTGAAAAGCAAAAAACCTCCCTCATTGGTACACAATCCCCCCTGCACATCCCCCAACCCCACCCCCAAACCCAAATATAATCCACTCTGCAACCCTCATTCCATACTCTTATGATAAACATAATTCCCTAAAATATACTGCATTGAAGTCTATGGGGGAGAGAATAGTTTAAAAGCATGGAGCGCTTTTGACCTTCAGCTTCATGACTTACGCCAGTGCTATGGTATCTCTACCTACTTCTGGCCCCTAACCTCAGTCCTCTAGCAAACTTGAGCAAAGATCCCTAGCTAATTCTGTGGGCAACAGTCTCATCAGTCTTTGGTTCTCCCATCCTGCTGCTGCTTGCATGTAGGCCCCAATCTGACTGGGTTCTCTGGACCCAAAGGACGTGCACTACATTCTTTGTTGCTCTTGATTCTTTGCTGGTGTTGAGAGCCTCATTTTCTACTCCCAAATCTACTCAACTTAAGCCTGGTGGGGTGGAAAAACTGACCAATCCCATCATGAGTCATTAATACATGTCCTATTTAATATTCCCCCTCAGACGTGTGCTCAGACTCAAAGCCAGTAAGTAGGAAAAACACTTTAAATCCATGACATCACAGTGAAGTTTGAAGTCATTTGTTATCTTTGAGACATTGTGGTGTGTTATTAATATGTTGATTATATGTTGGCTTACTTCACCCTGATTTTTTGTTTTAATATATCTTGGCAGTAGAGGGGGTCTACTACCCTGAAAGCACTAGGGTACTCACACCTTTTTTGTTTTTTTAGTAGACTTTGTAGAAATTGAAAGTATAGACAGGAATTTTTGATTATTGGTCTTCCAAAGTAACTGGTGGCAGGCTGGCAGATATTGACTTCTATCTGTTATGGATCTGGTAGTGCTGGAATAGGTAGTCACACTCACTCAGTGGGTGGGGCAGCAGGTTTAGGGAGTTTTTCCAGGCAGGGTTGCTAGGTCCTGATTGCTTGATAAAAAAGATAAGAAACAACCAAAACAAAGAGGGGGAAGGAGAGGAGGCAGTAAAGAAAATAAGAAAAAGAAGGAGGGGAAGAAGAAGGATAAGGGAAGAGGAAAGATCTAAAAAGAAAAATTTAAAAAGAAAAAGTGGTACAATATTGATGTACACACTGGGCACCAGTCATATTTGTGGCTTCTCTATAGGAGCAAACACCACCAAATACAGAAAGTCAAGGTGGAGTTGTTGGTGAATGGGACATCTGATTTATATTATTGAAAAAGGAAAAAGTTGAGGGAAGATATGAATAGGAAAGGAAAAAAACAAAGAGAAAGAAAAGAAGTGGCATAATACTGGCAGAATTACAAATACTGCTAAACATGGCTATAGTAGGATTGTAAAATTCTCTCCATGGGAACAAGGCTTGTCATTCTTGGAGAGGTGGAGGTGCACTCTGTCTGACTGCAGAGAGTAGGAATAACTAAGGGGGGGGGAAGAAGAGAACAAAAAAATTGGTGACATGAGGGCGGGGGGGGGAGAGGGGAAGGAACTAAAAAAGGAGAAAAGAACAAAAGAAAAAACAAAAATCAATCGAGCACAGTCCTGACAAGGGTGCTAGTTGAAAAATGAAGCTAGGATAGGAACACTGCTTGTTCCCCACGAGTGCTCACTATTACCCAGATAGTGCACAGTGGGAAGTAGTGGAGAAGGGACAGGTGGTGTTTGCCCCTTGTGCTTAAAAAAAAAAGTTGGAAGAGGATGACGAGAAAAGTGATGGGAAGAGGGGAAAAAAATAATATGATGAAAAGAAATCACACAAATCAGACAGTGTACAACACTGTAGTGAGGGCTGTATGGAGGTGGAGGACAGTCACCCAAGGTTATATGTAAGCTAATCACTTCTCTGATCACAAGTCAGTTATGTGGGTGTTAGTGTCACCTTAGGATTCCTGCCATAAGTGGAACACTGCAATGATTAAAAATGACTGTGCTGCACTTGTTGACAGCTTGTTGCTCTGTATGCCTCCTTACTCACTATCATTTATTATCATCCTCTCATTTTTTTTCTTTTCTTTTTCCACTGAGGCTTTGTGTTCAAGGATTGCCATCTGTAACTATTCCACTTAAATTCACTATAACTTGGTCTCAAATCTTAAAGGGTATAAACTATGTGTTTCCCTTGCCCACAGTATTAGATCCACTCTTCTCTAGTGTTACTTTACATGAACATTTCTATCAGGAGGCAGTAAATGACAAAATGAATTAGGAATTATCAGACAAGGGTTTTCAATGACAGGTTTCAGTATGAATATATTTTTTATTATTGTTATTTGAAAACCTGCTATCATCTCTATCTCATTGCCATTGAGTGGAATCAGAATTGTAGCTGACCCCTCAACAGATTTTCAGAGCTCTATAAATCATGTGGGAAGAGAATTCCCATCATTTTTTTCTTAGGAACAGCTGGTAGATTAAAATCATCTGCCTTTAAGTTGGCAATGCATGACTCCTTATCAACTACAAAATGTTGTTATTGTTTGGTGCTTTTAAAATTTTTTTAAAGGTTGTTATTGTTGTTATGCACCATTGAGTCGCTTGCAACTCATAGCGACCCTATGTACAACAGCTCTAAACTCTGCTTTGTCATGTGCCAATCTCATTTTCTCTGACACACTCATCACGATTGCCCCAGTCACTGAATCAATCCACCTCCCAGAGGGCCTTCCCCTCCTGCACTTGCCCTCCACCCTTCCAAGGATGATGTCTTTCTCCAAGGACCGGTCCCTCCTTACAGCATGACCAAAGTATGTCAGACGAAGTCTCAGAATTTTTGCCTCCAAGGAGCAGCCTGGTTTAACCCTCTCCAGGATGAATCTGTTTGTTTTCTTAGCAGTCCATGGCACCCTCAGCACTCTTCTCCAACACCAAAGCTCAAAAGCATCAATTCTCCTTCTTTCCTCCCTGGTCATTGTCCAGCTCTCTGACACATAACAAGTGATTGCAAAGACCATGGCCTGTACCAGATGCACCTTAGTCTCCAGAGACACACCATCGCTCTTCAGTATTTTAGAGAGGTCCCTAACAGCAGACTTTCCCATCGCAATATGTCTTTTAATTTCCTGGCTGCTGGTGCCAAGAGTGTTGATTGTAGAGCCAAGCAGACTAAAGCTGTGAACAATCTCAATCTCTTCACCATCCATCCTGATGCTGCCAATTGGTCCAGTGGTGAGAATCTTTGTCTTCTTGACATTGAGCCTCAATCCATATTGAAGGCTGCAGTCCCTGACCCTCAGCAGCAAGTGCTTCAGGTCCTCCTCAGTTTCAGCAAGCAGGGTTGTGTCATCTGCACAACGCAGATTGTTGATAGATCGTCCACCAATCCTGATGCCGCATTTCTCATAGAGCCCAGCCCAATTTTTATATTATATTGGTTTATTCACAAAGTTTGTATACATTGTTTTTCACACTGGATCTTTCCCATTTCTTTTGCCCACTCCTCCCTCCACCCATCAAACTGTGTGACCCTGTGATTAACACTCCCACCCCTGCTCCACTATGGATCCTCAACCCTCTTTGCCCAGCCTCCCCTCTTTGGATCCTCATAAATGTTCTACAATAGTGGTCTTATACAGTATTTGTCCTTGTTGTTGTGACGTTGAGCTGCCTGTGACTCATAGTGACCCTATATGTACAACAGCCCTAAACCCTACTCTATCCTGTACCAATCTTATTGTCTCGGACACATCAACCACCATTACTCCAATCTCTGAATCAATCTATCTCATGGAGAGTCTTCCTCTTTTGCACTATCCCTTTACCCTCCCAAACATGACGACCTTCTCCAAAGACTGGTCCCACCTTTATGGGACTGAATTAGTTCACATAGGATAAATCTCTCAAGTCCCTCCCAAGTTAGGTAGTGATTTATAAAATTATTACTCCTGCATGCTGCTTATTATTCAATTGTGTGAATGTAGCACAATTTATCAATTAAATTATGGTTGGACATTTGGGCTGTTTTCATGTACTTGTGATGGTGAATAAAGCTGCTATGAACATTGGTGTGCAGGTGACCATTAGTGCCTCGGTTCTTATTTTTTTGAGGGTGTATTCCAAGCAGTAAAGCTGGGTCATATGGAATCTCTATGTTCAGCTTGTTGAAGAAATGCTAAACTGCCTTCCAGAGTGGTTGTACCATTTTAAAATTTCACCAACAGTGTATAAGAGTTCCTATCTCACCACATCCTCTCCAACAATTATTACTTGGTGTCCTGTTAAACTTTGCCGCTGCCACTGGAGTGAGATGGTATGTCATTGTGGTTTTGATTTGCATCTCTTATTGCCAATGATTTTGATAATTTCTTCATGTGTCTGTTATTGTTATTATTGTTGTTGTTATGTGCCATTGAGTCTCATGAGACTTGTAGTGACCCTGTGTACAACAGCTCTAAAGTCTGCCCTGTCCTGAATCAGTCTCACTGATGCCGACACACCTACCACCATTGCCCTTACTGTATCAATCCATCTCATGTGGGGTATTTCTGTCTTGCACTGTACCTCCAACCTTCCAAGCATGATGTCCTTCTCCAAGGAAAGGTACCTCCTGGCCATGTGTCTAAAGTACGTGAGACTAAGCTTCAAAATCCTAGCCTCCAAGGAGAAACTTGGTTTCACCCTCTCCATGACAGACCCATTTGTTTTCTTGGCAGTCCATGTTATGTTCAAGGCTCCTCTCCAGGGCCACAAATCAAAGGCATCACTTCTTTGGTCCTCCTTAGCCATTGTCCAGATCTCTGGACACAGCAAGTAATTGTGAAGAACATAGCATATATCAGGTGCACCTTAGTCTCAGTTCTCTGGAAAGGTCCCTGACAGCAGATTTACCTAATGACATTCGTCTTTTGATTTCCTGACTGCTGGTGCCAAAAGTGTTGATTGTAGGGCTGAGCAAGCTGTAACTGTTAACAACCTCAATCTCTCTCCATCCGTCATAGTGCTGCTAATCGGCCTAGTAGTGTGAATCTTTGTTTTCTTGATGTTGAGCTTCAATATATATTGAAGGCTTCAGTCTATGACCTTCTGCAACAAGCACTTCAGGTCCTCCTCAATTTCAGCAAGCAAGGTTGGGTCATCTGCATAACTTAAATTGTTATGAATCTTCCTCCAATCCTGATGCCACATTCCTCCTCATAAAGCCCAGCCTCCTGAATGATCTGTTCTGCGTATAGATTTAAAAGGTATGGAGACAGGACATATCCTTGATGCACTCCATTCCTGATTTTGAACCATGCAATATTTTCCTGCTCTGTTTTGAGGACTACTTTCTGGCCCAAGTATAGGTTTCACAAAACCACCATCAAGTGTTCTGGGACTCCTATTCTCCTCAAGGTTAACCACAATTTGTTGTTATCCACACAGTCAAATGCCTTTGCATAGTCAATGAAATACAAATAGATATCCTTCTGGTACTCTTTGCTTTCTGCCAAGATCCATCTGGCAATAATGTCTCTAGTGCCACAACCTCTTCTAAACCCAGCATTTATTTCTGATATTTCTCTGTACTGTTCTGGTCATTTCTGGGTAATCTTCAGGAGGATTTTGCTAGTGTGATATTAGTGATGTTGTTCAATAATTTCCACACTTTATTCAGTCACTGACATTTTGAATGGGAGTAAACATGGATCTCTTCCAGTCAGTTGGCTAGGTAATTGTCTTCCCCATGTCCAGGGCAAAATCTGTTTGGTGAAATATGAAATTGTATTTCATTAATTACTGGGGCTTTAATTTTTGTCAAATCCTTCAGAGCAGCCTGAAGTTCTTCCTTCATGACCATTATCTCTTGATCATATGTTCTTTCTTGAAATTCTTCTGTGTCAGCCAATTCTTTTTGGTATAGTAACTGCATACCCTTTCTGTTGTTGTTGTTGTTATGTGCCATCGAGTCACTTGCCACCCATAGTGACCCTATGTGCAACATCCCTAAACTCTGCTCTTTCCTGTGCCAATCACAACATCTCCGATACACACATCCCGATTACCCCAGTCACTGAATCAATCCACCTCATAGGGGGCCTTCCCCTTCTGCGCTGTCCCTGCACCCTACCAAGCATGATGTCCCTCTCCAAGGACCTGTCCCTCCTTGCAACATGTCAAAGTATGTCTCCAGGGAGCAGCCCGGTTTGACCCTTTCCAGGATGAATCTGTTTTCCTAGGAGTCCATGGTACTCTCAATACTCTTCTCCAGCACCACAGCTCAAAGGCATCAATTCTCCTTCTATCCTCCTTAGTCATTGTCCAACTCTCTGATGCATAACAAGTGATAGCAAAGACCATGGCCTGTATCAGACCCACCTTAGTCTCCAAAGAGATACCATTGCTCTTCAGTACCCTGGAGAGGTCCCTAACTGCAGACTTTCCCATTGCAATATGTCTTCTAATTTCCTGGCTGCTGGTGCCGAGAGTGTTGACTGTGGAGCCAAGTAAACTGAAGCTGTAAACAATCTCAGTCTCTTCACATCCATCCTGATGCTGCCAATTGGTGCAGTGGTGAAAATCTTTGACTTCTTGACATTGAGTCTCAATCCATATTGGAGGCTACAGTCCTTGGCCCTCTTCAGCAAGCACTTCAGGTCCTCCTCAGTTTCACCAAGCAGGGTTGTATCATCTGTGTATCGCAGATTGTTGATAGATCTTCCAACAATCTTGACCAAGATACCCTTTCTATTTTCTTTTAATTTTTTCTGGATCATTCAATATTCTGCCCATAGCATCCTTAAGTATTGCCATCTCGAAGTTTGAATTTGTTCTTTAGTTCTTCTGCTTAAAAAATGCTGAGCAAATTTGGCTCTTTTGATTTGGGGACACCAGTTCCTTTCACATGTCATTGTAATTCTTTGCTTTGTCTTCTCGTGTTGCCCTTTGAAATCTTCTATTCAGCTCATTAACTTCTAGATTTCTTCCCTTTGCTTTCGCTTCTTATTCTAGTGTAATATTCAGAGTCTCTTCTGACATCTATTTTGGTCTTTTTTTTTTCTATCTTGGTAATGGCCTTTTGCATTATTCCTGGATGATATTCTTCATATCCTCCCACAGCTCATCTGATCTTCATTCATTGGTATTCAAGGCTTCAATCCTGTTCCTGACTTTGTTTTTAAATTCAAATGGGACAGACTGAAGGCAAAATATTTATTTCTGTGGATTTCATTTGACCTTCTTTAGCTTTAATTTGAAATTGCATATGAGTAGTTGATCATCTGTCTGTTCTGCATTCAGCACCTGGCCTATGTTCATGGCTGATATTGATCTACTCTAATAATTCCTTCCACACATTTAATCAATAGGATTCCTGTGAATACCATCAAGTGAAATCCATGTGTATAGCCTGTGTTTATGTTTCTTACAAAAGATATTTGCTATGAGTAAATCATTGATTGTGCATCAATTTCTATCATCAAGTCCATGTTTTCCAACTACTGATCCTTTTTCTTGGTTCCAAATTTATGCTTTCCAGTCACCCATCATTATTGATACATGTTGGTTGCATGTTTGATCAATATCTAACTGCAAGTGGTGGTAGAAATAATCTGTTTCCGCCTCTTTGCCTCTGGTTGTTTGTGCATAAATTTAAATGATAGTGGTACTGACAGGTCTTTTCTGTATGCATATGGACATAATCTTGTCACTCACAAATTTGTATTTCAAGATGGATCTAGAAACAGTCTTTTCAACTATGAAAGTGACCCCATTTTTCCTCACTTTTTTATCTCTAGCATAATAAATAGATTATATGATCATCTGATTCAAACCGTCCCATGCTAATCTATCTCACTTCCTCAATATGTAATGTCAATATTTATGCATTCCATTTCTTTCTTAATTATGTCCAGTTTTCCTACATTCATTCTTCTCACATTCCATGTTGCAATCATTAATTTTTCCTCCTTAGTGTTTCCAAATTTGAGGGCTCAGCTCCTGTTATATGTGTCTGTGCCATCCTAATAATCCTCTGTGAAAATTAGTTTCATGTTTTTTTTAGACTCTTGTCTGAAATGATATTGCCAAATGTTTGTTTCCAGTCAGTAGGCTTTCTTTTTCACCCTATTGGAAAAAGGTTTTGATGCACAGGTATTTAATCTTTAGAAAGTCCCATTCATCAATTTTATTCTCTCCAGACTGCATTTCTGGCTGTATTTGGCAGTCTCTTTTTACCATAGACTAGGTCTTCGAAGCTTGATCCCAGTTTTCTTTTATGAACTTTATAGTTGGGGCTTTATTCCAAGGTCTCTGATCCACCTTCAGCTGATTTTGGGGTATGGTGTAAGATGTGGATCCTGTTTCAGTTTTCTGCCTGTAGCAGTACAAGTTAGTCAACATCATTTGTTGAAGAGGTTGGCATTTTCCTATCTGATAGGTTTTATTTCCTTGAAGAATATCTGAATAGCTGGGTTCATTTCTGGCTTCTCAATTCTTTTTCCTGCCATTGTACCAGTACCATGCTATTTTGGTTACTAATGCTGTGTAGTAGGTTTTCAGGTCAGGGAGTTCTATGACTCCCACTTCATTTTTGTTTCTCAGAAGTCTTTGCTTATTCAAGGTCTCTTTTCTCTCCAAATAAATTTGGCACTGTCCCTTTGGGTCTCCTTGTGAAAGGAATTTTTTGTCTCCGTTGGGATTGCGGTGGACATATACTTTGATTTTGGAAGGATTGTTATTTTCATAATATTGAGTCTTCCTGTCCATGAACAGAGAACATTTTCCCATTTATTTAGGTCTTTTATTGTGTCTTGCATAAATGTTCTGTAGTTTCCTTTACCTTTGTCAAAAGGCTTCTCTGTCTTTTGTATCTCTACCTAGGTTCACTCCCAAGTATCTCAATTTGTCGTTGGCTTACTGTGTTTCCTTCTCTGAGTTCTCTTTCTTATTGTAGAGGAGTCTCATTGCTTTTTGGATATTGATCTTATATCCTGCCATTCTACCAAACTGGTCTACTAGCTCTAACAAATTGTTGTTGTTGTTGAGTCCTTGGGGGTTTTCTGGGTGCACTATCATATAATCTGCATACAGCAATGGTTTAATTATCTCTTTTTTATTTTACATTTTAAAAAATAATTTTAATGAACATTTATAGAGAATTTTGATTTCCATTCATTCATTGCTGCACTTCTCT
>NW_006400022.1:2444854-2445353 GCF_000299155.1 Elephantulus edwardii | reverse complement strand
CAATATTGAATAAGAGAGGTGAAAGTGGGCATCCTTGCCTAGTTCCTGTTCTTAAGGGGAATGCCTTTAACCTCTCTCCATTGAGAACGATGTTGGCTCTTGGCTTTTCATGAAAACTTTTTACTATGTTGAAAAAATTCCCTTCTACTTCTATTTTGTTGAGTGTTTTCATCAGGAAAGGGTGTTGGGTTTTGTCAAAGGCCTTTTCTGCATCAATTGATATGATCATGTGGTTCTTTTTCTTTGCTTTGTTAATATGATGAATTACATTGGTTGTTTTCCTTATATTGAACCACCCTTGCATACCTATTACAAAGCCCACTTGGTCATGATGGATTATTTCTTTGCTGTATCGTTGAATTCTATTGGCCAGGATTTTATTCAGTATTTTTGCATCTATGTTTATAAGAGATATTGGCCTATAGTTTTCTAGTTTGGTGGTGTCCTTTCCTGGCTTTGGTATCAAGGATATGTTTGCTTCATAGAATGAATCTGGGAG
>NW_006400022.1:2440400-2442909 GCF_000299155.1 Elephantulus edwardii | reverse complement strand
ATATATATTCTCTCATTCTTCATTATGCCTGGAAAGTTTTCCTCTAGTAATTCTTCCACACCTTTTTCAGTGCCTTGCTTCTTCCTTTTCTGGGATTCCAATGATGTGCATGTTGTTTCTCTTGATGGTGTCCCACGTTTTCTTCTTTTTCCTTCCTTTTTGAGTCTGCTTTTTGCTCTAGAAAATCCGTGGTGATAATTTTGTCTTCTATTTCATTGGTTCTTTGTTTCATCTCTTCAACTCTGTTCATATGCCCTTCCATCATGTTGACAGCATCTGAAACATTGGACCTCATGTTTTGGATAGTGGTTTCTTGTTTTTCCAGTGCCACTAATGCCTCATTTGTTTTCTCTACATTGTTCTGTACTGTTTTTTTAGTTCCTCCTGTTTTTTGTTTATAATATCCTGTGAAAGTTCCATCAGACTTTCTGGCTTCAGGAAATCCATTGATACTGTGTCACCCTTTGGGGGTGATATCTTGCTTTGTGCTTGTGTATTGTGTGGGACAGCTTGCTTTCTTTGAGGCATTGATATGCTCTCAATGAAGATAATGCTCTAGAGATCAGTTGGGTAGCTATCCCACTTGTGCTTTTCTCTGAACGTCTGACTCCAAGGAATTGTCAGTTCAGAGCCTGTGAGAGCAGCCTCTGGTAGGCAAGATAGGTCAAGGTGCTCTGGATTAAAGGCAGGTTGATTAACCAGATGTGTAAACATAGGCGTGGAGCCAAATAGGGTAGAGCATGCACATGGTTGCAGCAATCACAAGGGCAGGTCAACCACTTGGGGGACCTCACTCAGGCCTCAGTTGTCTGGGTGTGCTTACAACTAGGGTCCCTATTCAAATTCCAGCTATCTGCTTCCCACCCAGTGGTTTCATTCACTGGTCCCTGTCCAGTGGTGCTCACGCAGTTACCCTTGCACTGTGGCCCCTGCCTAGGAAGGCTCCTGGGTCCAAGGGGACTCAATAAGACAAAGTCAAATTCCCACCAAACCACTCACCTCTGTCTGGTCTGCAGTGTCCACAAAAGTTCAGCCAAATTATCTCCTTGGTCAAGGGGACTCAACAAGACAAAGTCAAATTTCCACCAACCCACTCGCCTCTGGCTGGTCTGCAGTCTCCACAAAAGTTCTGCCAAATTATCACTGGCCTGTTCTTTCCTGGGCAGTTGGCATGCCCTGAGAGAGCTCAGCCATATTCCCACCAGTGGGCTCACCCTTGGGAACTTTCCCAGACAATCGGCGGTGCCCAAGAAAACCCATTTAGGATCCTACCAGCCTTTCTCGTGGCAGATCAGTCCCACAGCAGCTCGATTGGTGGCTTCAGACAATGGCTGTCTCCATGGTGTGCCTTTGTGTGCTGACTCAGAATCGTATTGTCCATGGCTGTTGTTGTATTGCGTGAAGGAGTCTCTAGAGGCCCTGGAGCACCTCCCAGGGGTGCAGGGTTGTGGTAAGGCCACCAGGGTGTGTCAAAAGTATGGGGGCGCGGAATGGTGGTGGGGTGGTGTCCCTGGACACGGTGCTGTGGCAGGGATGGGGATGCAAGGCTTGGGCAGTGCTGGGAGTTAGGGGTTGCAGTCTGTTCCCAGATATTAAGCTGCCAAGTCACCAGTCCTCAGCAAATAAGACTTACTGCACCACGTCGCCCTTCTTGTGTGCAGCGTCGCCCTTCTTGTGTGCCATGTTGCCCTTCTTGTCGGTTTAATCATCTCTTTGTGGATCTCGGTGCCTTTTATTTCCTTCTCTCCCCTCCCCTTTTCAAAATTAATTTTAATGAAAGTTTACAGAGACTTAGGGTTTCCATTCATTGTTGCACTTTTCTAACTGCCCACCTACCCCCAAAATTCACTCTTCTCTTTGAAAAGTGAAAGAAAAACTCTTTCATTGTTATGCAATCCCTCCCTCCAAGTCCACTCCACCGTGCAACCTTCATTCTGGACTCCTGTCATGACAATATTTCCTTCTTTTGTACTTCCCTAGCAAGTAATTCCAATACAATATTGAATATAAGTGGTGATAGGGAGTATACTTATCTGGTCCCTGTTCACAAGGGAAATTGTTTTAGTCTTTCTTCATTGACAATGATATTGGCTTTTGGTTTTGCATATATAATTTTCACTTTGTTGAGAAAATTCCCTTCTAGTCTAATTTTTCTGAGTGCCTTTATCAGGAAGAGGTGTTGAATTTTGTCAAATGCCTTTTCTTTATCAATTGCTAATATCATATGGTTCTTGTTATTTACTTTGTTAATGTGGTGAATTAACGTTGTTTGTTTTTCTTGTGTTGAACCATCTTTGTTTTTCTTGTGTTAAACCATCTTTGCATACCTATTGTGAATCCACTTGGTCATGATGAATTATTTTTTTATGTGCTTTTGGATCCTTTTGGCTAGGATTTTGTTAAGGATTTTTGCATATATATTCATGAGATATATTGGTTTGTAGTTTTCTTTCTTGGCTATATTTTTGGCTGGTTTTGGTATTATGGTTATGCTTGCTTCATAGAATGA
>NW_006400022.1:2438056-2438960 GCF_000299155.1 Elephantulus edwardii | reverse complement strand
CTAGAGTTCTTCCAAGCTTTTCTTTACTGAAGTTTATAGTCCTTGGTTTTAGTCTCAGATCCATGATCCACCTTGAGTTGGTTTTTGTATATGGAGTGAGGTGTGGATCTTACTTGAGTCTTCTGCAGATAGCCTTCCAATTTTGCCAGCACCATTTGTTAAAAAGGCTGTCGTTTCCCCACTTAAGTGATTTAATTTCCTTGTCAAAAATCAGTTGACCTTATGTAGATGGGTTTATTTCTGGGTTTTCAATTCTATTCCATTGATCTATGTGTCTGTCATTGTATCACTACCATGATGTCTTAACCACCACGGCAGTGTAGTAGGATTTGAAATCAGGGAGTAAGATGCCTCCTACCTTTTTTCTCTTTTTAAGGAGTGCTTTGCTTATTCGGGGCTTCTTTCCATTCCAAATGAAACTGGAGATTACCTTGTCTGTCTCCTTGAAGAATGGGATTAGTATTTTTATTGGGATTGCCTTGAATGTGTAAATTGCCTTTGGTAGTATTGCCATTTTCACAATATTGAGTCTTCCTATCCATGAGCAAGGGATACTCTTCCACTTCTCCGGGTCTATTTTGTTTCTTGTAGTAATGTTTTGTAATTTTCTTTGAATAGATCCTTCGTGTTTCTGGGTAGATTTACTCCTGGGTATTTAATCTTGTGATTCACTATTGTGAAGGGTATTGGTTTTCTTAGTTTAGGCTCTGTATTTCCTTTGTCACTGTAGAGAAATCCAACTGATTTTTGTATGTTGATCTTGTATCTTGCTACTTTGCTGAGTTGGTCAACTACGTGCAATAGTTTTCTTGCTGAGTCTTTAGGGTTTTCTAGGTGTACTATAATATCATTTGCATATAGAGATAATTTTACCTCCTCTTTGCCCAATTGGATACCTCTTATT
>NW_006400022.1:2434684-2436883 GCF_000299155.1 Elephantulus edwardii | reverse complement strand
CCCTGGCATACACCCTTCCCAATTTTGAACCATGCAGTGTTCCCTTGCTCTGTTCTGATGACTGCCTCCTGGTCCAAGTATAGGTTTCACATTAGAACGATCACGTGTTCTGGGATTCCTGTTCTTCTCAGACTCAGCCACAGTTTGTTATGCTCCACACAGTCAAACGCCTTTGCATAGTCAATGAAACACAAATAGACATTTATCTGGTATTCCCTGATTTCAGCTAAGAGCCATCTAACATCAGCTACAATATCTCTAGCACCACGACTCCTTCTAAACCGAGCCTGGACTTCTGGCAGTTCTCCGCTGATGTGCTGTTCCAGTCGTTAAGGAGGTCTTTTTATGACCTGTTCAATTCCTTCTTTGTGATTGGTCTATTCAAGTGTTCTTTGTCTGTCATTGTCAATCTGGGTAGGGCATGAGTTTCAAGGAATTTGTCCATTTTCTCTAGGTTTTTTTAATTTATCAGAGTGTAGCTTTCATAGTATTCTGATCTTATTGATTTAATTTCGTCTGATTCTGTTGTGATACCACCTCTATAATTTCTTAATTGAGTTATCTGTGTCTTTTTGACCCTTTTGAAAAACCAGCTCCTGGTCTTATTGATGGTTTTAATTATTTTTCTGTTTTCTATCTCATTGATTTAAGTTCTTGTACGTATAATTTTTTTCTTCTAGAGGTTGTAGAATTAGATTGTTGCCCTTTTTCTATTTGATGAAGGTATTGATTTAGATCATTGGTTTTTCTTCTTTCTTCCTTTTATGTGTGTGCCTACAGCTATGAAGTGCCCTCCTGAGGACTCTCTTAACTGTATCCCAGAGATTTTGGTATGTTTTATTTTAATTTTTCATTTGTTGCAATGGAACTTTAAAAATTTCATTCTTTATTTCTTTTATAACCTGATCATGTTTTGCAGAGTTATTTCTTTTCCAAATGGGTAGTTTTGTAAGCATTACCCTCCTATGGTTAATTTCTAGTTTTATGTCATTGTTGTCTGACAAATTATTTTGTATAATTTCAATGTTTGTTTTTTTAATTTGTTGAGGCGTGTTTTGTGTCCTAATATGTGAATGATTGTGGAGAATCTACCACGTGCACTTGAGTAGAAAGTGAATTGAGTTTTAGTTCCACGTTGTACGTGGAATACATCCACAAGTTCAAGTTGGCTGACTGAATAGTTTAGATCTTTTACATCTTTGTTGAATTTCTTTTTAGTTGACTTATTCTTTGGTGATAGTTTTGTGCTGAACTCTTCTATCACCATTGTGGTGCTGTCTATTTCTTTCTTTAATTCCGTTAACCATTGTTTTATGTATTTTGTAGGTCTATCATTTGGTGCATAAATGTGGACCAAGATTGTCTTCTTTATCTATTTGTTATATTTTTATGGTTGTTTCATTCTGAAATGTATTTAAGCAGAGATTAGTATTGCTACTTCTGAGTTTTTGAGGGTATCATTTGCTTGATATATTTTTTCCAGCCTTTTATTTTGAGTATGTCTTTCTCTTCTTTTCTTAGATGTGTATCTCTTGTATGCAACATATTGATGGGCTTTGTTTTTTTATCCATTTTGCCACTTTTAAAATCTTAATTGGCATATTTAGTCCATTCGATTAAGTGTGATTATTGTAAGCGCAGGTTTAATCATTGTCATTTTGCTGTGTTTCTTTTTCTGTGGTTTCTGGTTACTATGGTCCATCTACTTTCCTTTGGCAGCTCTGTGTGAAGAACTTCACTTAAAGTTTCTTGTAGTTTTTGTCTTGTTTTAATAAATTCCTTAAGTTCCTTTTTCTCTGCAGTGGACCTAATTTATCCTTCATATTTCATGGAGAGCTTTCCTTTGTATAGGATCCTTGTCTGGCAATTATTTTTTCTTTCAACCTATTGCCAACCTATTGTATTCTTACTTGCATGGTCTCCTGAGATATCACAACTTAATGTAATTGTTTCCTCTTTGTTTTTCTTGCAATGCTTTTAGTATTCTATCCTTGTCTTTTTTTTATGTCAAGATACTTTATTTTTAAAACAGGTCACAACACTAACCTTTGGCCCATTCTGCCCCTGGACAAGCTACAAATGCTTGCTCAGCAGCTGGGTGCATTCTTTAGTAGCATGTGTGAAAAGTGAATAAAAATGTATATAAAACAAATATTCAAATAGTTTCCATAGGAACACAGATAAGTGTGACCCCATCAC
>NW_006400022.1:2415392-2434584 GCF_000299155.1 Elephantulus edwardii | reverse complement strand
CAAAACTAACAATAATTAAGTTAAATGGTCCCCCCAAATCCCTTAATTCAAGCTAAACTTGGAGTTAACAGCTACAAAAATGGTATCTACACATTAACACTAGCTGAAGCACAACTGGCGGGATGCCGTTTCATTCCACTTTCCCAAGCACAAGACAAAGGCAGAGTGCTGACATCCTGCTCCTCCACTTCAAGTGGATACTCATGGTTCTTGATTTGCTGCATGAGTTGCCATGTTGGCCCAGACATCACATAGTAGATAGTTGGCCTCTGGAAGCCATTGAAAGTAGAGGCAGCAGCAACAGTGTAAGCACCCATGTTTTCAAACAACATCCAGTCCCCCACATGCATTTCTGGAAGGTTACAGCGCTCAACAATCGGATCCAGTCCATCACATGTTGGTCCCCATATGCTAGATGAGTAATACTTCTCATCTGGTTTGGGTCTCTTTGCAGCAGGGGCTTTACATGTGCATGATCGTAAAGGATGCAATTAAATGAGCCATAAACCACATCATTCACATAATACATAAAGGTTTTTTCACTCGATTCATCTTCATCATCAGAGCCCATCTGTTCTTTCTTGCAGTGATTTTAACAGCAAGAGTGAAAGCTGATGCAACATAGTATCTGCCTGGCTCAGCTATTATTTTTACTCCATAGTCTGATGGAAAATACTTGTCCAATGCTGGATTGATTACATTGGTGATCTCTTCAAATTTAAGCTTCACATCTCAGATCCAGGAAAGCCACCACCAATATCAAGCAGATACATGCTAAAACCAGCCTCAGCTCCCATGTAAAAGACACAACGGGCATCAGATATTGCTTGCACAAAGGTCTCTGTGTCGGTACAGCCACTACCCACATGGAAGCTGACACCAATGACATCAATGTTGAGTTCTTTAGCCCTTTCTAAAAGAAGCCTGCTGGTTTTGAGTGTGGCACCAAATTTAACACTAAGGCGACAGACCGCTTTAGAATCATCAGTGGCAATCCGCAAAACCAACTTGCCTTTGGATGTGTCCTGGCAACTTTCATCAGCTCTACTTCACTATCAAAAGTCACCATCTGAACTCCATTATTGGCATAAGGATTTGCATAGATTATCCTCTCTCGAGGCACCCCAAGACTCTGCACCAGCTGTATTTCATTCTTACTAGCACAGTTAAATCCTGTCCCGATGGTAGCCAGGGTCTTCACTGTGGCTCTGCTATCATTACATTTGACTGCATAAAAGGGAGTGACCCGAGGAAGAGCTTTTAGCCATCTTAGATGCTTCTTCAGGATGTCTCCAAGGTCCGCAACATAAAAGGCATCTTCATCATCTGAAGAGGAAACTTCATTAATTTTTTGGTCCAGAATATCCTTGGCAGTAAAACCTTCATTAAGGAAATGGCAGTCAAACTCTTCATTACTAAAGCTGTTCATGGTTTCTCGATGTTTTTCCAATATGAAATAAAAAGGAAAGCTAAGAGACAGAATTTTAAATTGTTTCCTGCTTCTCACAAAGGCCAATTCTTCTGGAATTTCACATCCAACTGAGTAGCAGGCTTCTACCCTTGGTGTAGCACTGTAAATGTTCTTAGTGCGCACGGACGCCGCAGACCGGCCCCATGTAGACACCTCGGCAGGAGCGCGGGAAGAGCGGATCTGCAGCTCCGGGCGCTATCCCCGCCGCCTCCGCCGCGCTCAGGTAGCCGCCCGCCCGCCTGCCTCGCTCCCTCCCGCCGGAGCACCGCCGGCCCGCGGTGGAGCTGGAGCTGCTGGCTGAGGGGCGGCCGGAGGCGGAGGCTGCAGGGGACTGACCTATCCTTATCTTTTACCTCGAAAAATCTGACTGTGCTATGTCTTGTTTTCCTTTTTGTGTTTAGTCTATTTGGTGTGCTTCTTGAATGCCAATTTCTCCATTCTTCAAAATACTTGCGAAGTTTCCTTCTGGTACTTCTTCCACTATTTTCTCAGTGATTTCCCTGTCACTCTTATATTCTGGTATTCCAATCATAACTATATTGTTCCTTTTCATGGCATCTCACGTGATTCTAATCTTTTCTTCATTTTCTTTATGTGTCATCTCTGTTTTTTCTTCCAGTATGTTTCTGATGAGGATCTTGTCTTCCAGCTCACTGACTCTCTCTTCCACCTCTTCAGCTGTACTTTTGTCCTTACTAGCATGTTGGACCCTTCTGCCAATTTGGTTTTAATATTCTGGATTGCATTTTCATGATTTTCTGTTATTCCCAGTATAATGTTGGCTGTACCCTCTCTGTCTTTTGATGATTTTTAAGTCCTTGTACCTCTTCATACTTCTCCTGGATTATTTATTGTCTCTGGGATATTTGCTCTTTTAATGGCTTCCATTGTTTCTTTTATCATTTGTATCTTCTTTTATAGCCATTCTGATAACTCCACATCAACATATTTCTTTTAGTTTTCTCTAAGGATAAAAAAGGAGAAGGGTTATTTTAATTTTTTCCATGATGAGTGGGCCAGACTGCTTTCTTGACATTATGTGAGTCTTTTATTAATAGATATTAGGTTGTTGTGATTATATAATGTCTCAGGGTATGGCAGTGTTTTGTGAAGAACCTGAATATTGGTGTTCTCCTCTTGGCTCGAGGCCCAAAGCAGGATAACAGTAGTATTTAACCCAAACTACCTGAATGGCAGAACAGGAAGTCTATTTCCTTCCAGCAACCATGTCTAAACCTGGATCAGCCTTGCCTGACCCCTTCTGCTTGAGCTTAAGGGTTCCAAATTAGTGTACCTAGACAGCAGTGTTTCACTCAAAGTACCTGTGATATTGGTGCTCTTGACACTGAGCAGTGGGGGCAGCAGCTGGCTGGTCTCCAGTCAGTGGGACAATGGAGTCTCCAGGTGGCGGGGCAGCAGTTTGTACTCTAGGTGAAATTGTGATTTAGGTCACAGGGAAAATACACCCTTCAACCTGGCGGTCAGTGGTTCTGTCGCTTGCCAGGGTGTGAGTGGGCCTGGGCTAGGCCACAACCTTTAGCAGATCCCGAGGAAGCAATGGCTGGAAGATGCTTCCAGCTTAATATGACACAAAGGCCTTGGCATCTTGTAGCAAAGTGATGGTAAGGTTCCCAACTGAGATTCGCAAGAAGAGTGTGTCTCCAGAGAAGAGCATGTATTGCAAATAGAGAAGAGCACAGAAGAATTATTGCTATTTTTATGTGCTGTCCTAGTAATGACCCTATGAATAACAACAGGTAAGGATATTGCCCTATGCTGCAATCTTCATGGTCTATGTATTGCTCATGCCCCTTGTTGCATTTATTCTGTCAATCCATCTTGTTGGGGTCTTCCTGTCTTTCTCTGATCCTACACCTTTCTAGCATGATGCCTTTTTCCTAGAACTGGTCCCTTCTGACAATGTACTCAAAGTATGTGATGCAAAATTTTGCCATCTTTGCCTCTGAGGAGCATCTTGATTGTACTTCCTCCAAGACAGTCTTGGTTTTTGTTTTTTGTTTTTTTTTTTGGAAGTCCATGGAATATTCAGTACTCTTCTTCAGCACCACAATCCAAAGGCATTGATCTTTTCTCATCCTCATTCATGATCCAACTTTCAGATGCATAGGAACCAATTAAAATACATCTGAGTGGTGACTGAAGGTCCAATAAGTGATCCAGGTCATGAGGAATACCTCTTTTGGTATAAGTTGGGATATCCTGCCTGGGGCATAGTTTCTGCTGGCCTTAGGGAGACTTAGCTAGTCGGCCTGGCTAGAGTTGTGCAATCAGTGATTTATTCATTGCAAATACCTTTGTTGAAAAACATAAATGACAACTATACACATGGACCTCACCCAATCTACATAAGTCAGACTGACTACATCTGTTGAAAGAATTGATGAAGAAACTCAGTATCAGCAGTCAAAATGAGGCCAGGGAATGACTATTAAGCAAAACATGAATTACTCCTGTGCAAATTCAAATTGGAGCTGAAGAAAATTTTTAAAAGTCTACAAAACCCAAAATACAACTTTGAGTCTATCCCAGTTAAATTTAGAAACCATCAAAAGAATATATTTAATCCATTGAATGCTAATGATCCGATCAGTTGTGGGATGACATCATGGAGGACATCCGTGAAGAAAGCAAAATGTCATTATAAGTACAAAGAAGACAGAAGAGACAAATATGAATATCAGAAGATACTTTGAAACTAACACTAGATGGTAAAGAAGCAAAACAAAGAGAAGTAATGCTAAAGTAAGAAAGCTAAACAGAATATTTCGAATGAAGGCTCCAAAACACAAAGCAGAGTATTGTAACAAAATGTGCAAAGAGCTGGAGTTAGCAAAACAAAATGGAAGAATATGCTCAGCATTCTCAATCTGAAAAAAGTGAAGAAGAAAGTAAAATCTCAAATTGCACTACTGACAGGCTCTATGGGCAAAATTTTGAATGATTCAGGAAGCATCAAAAGCAGATGGAAAGAATTCACAGAATCACTGTACCAAAAAGAATTGGTTAACACTGAACTGTTTCAGGAAGTAGGATATGATTAAGAACCAATGTAAAGGGGAAAAGTTTAAGATGTGCTGAGGGCATTTGGAAAAAAACAACAACCCCACACTACAAACAAAAAACAAACCCAAGCAAAAACCAACAAACCTCCAGGAATTGATGAAATACCCACTGTGATGTTTCAACAAATGGGTCCAGTCCTGAATGTGGTCACTACCCAAGATATCTGAAAGACAGCTACCCGGCCAACTGACAGAAAGAGAGCCATATTTATTCCATTCCAGATTTTAAAAAGGGGGGGGAAAGGTGATACAACAGAGTTAAGAAATTATTTTTTAAAAAATCATTAATATCACATCCAAGTAAAATCTTGTTGGCTAGATAAAATGGCTAGAACAGTATAATGACAGAGATCTGCCAGAATTTCAAGCTGGATGCTGAAGAGGCTGTGGAAGAAGAGGTATTGATGTCGGATGGATCTTAGCTGAGATTACCAGAAAGACAGTTACTTGTGCTTTATTAACTATGCAGAAAACATTTGACTGTGTGGATCATAACAAGTTATGGCTAACATTAAGAAAAATGGGAATCCCAGAGAATTTTATTGTAATCATGTTAAGATTCTATATAGACAAAGAAGTTGTTACCTATACAGAACAATGAAACACTGCATGGTTTAAAATTAGGAAAGATACTCTTCAAAGTGTATCCTTTCTTCATACCTATTCAATCTGATTACTGGACAAATTATCTGAAAACCTGGACTATATGAAGAAGAATCTGGCATCAGGATTGAAGGAAGAGTTAAAAACCCATGTTATGCAGATGACTCAACCTTGCTTGCAGAAAATGAAGACCTAAAACTCTTGCTGCAGAAAGTCAAAGACTACAGCCTTCAATACGGATTATATCTTAACATCATGAAATCCCCACCATTGGGTCAATAGGCAGCATCATGGTAGATGGAAAAATGGTTGACATTGTCAGTGATTTCATTTGACTTGGATAATTAACATTCAGGGTAGCAGCAATTAAGAAATCGAAAGACATGCTGCATTAAGTCTTCTATCAAAGACTTCTTTAAAGTACTAAAGAGCAAGGATTTCCATTTATAAAGACTAAGGTATGGGTGGTAAAAGCCATGGTATTTTAAATTGATTCATGTGCATCTGAAAGCTTAAACAGAAATGAGATCAGTGAAGAAGAATCAATGTTTTTGAATTATGGTGTTGGTGAAAAGTTCAGAATGTCCCACCAATTGCTAAAAACAACAAACAAGTCTGTCTTGGAGGAAGTGCAAACAATGTGCTCCTTAGAGGCAAAGATATTGAAATTTCATCCCATATACTTTAGGTATATTATCAGAAAAGGTTTCTTCATGACTGTCATATTATAACTGACTTATAGCTGACCCTCCAACAGATGTTCACAGGTTCTAAATAGCAGTTTGAGCTTTCTCAGAGCATCCAGTGAGTCCTAAACACCTCCTTTTAAGTTAGCAGTGCAACTCCTTATTCACTAGGACACCAGAGACAGTCCTTGGAAAAAGATATGATGTGAAAGGTAGAGGTTTAAGTGAATGAGTGGACCATCCTGATTGAAATGGATTGACACAGTGACTCTAATAATAGTCCCGGCATTTTGGAGATCATGAGCATTGGGTATCACAGGACAAGGTTCTGATCTCTTGTTTCTAGGGTCAGTTATGAGTTATAGTCAACTACATGGCACCTAACAAGAGGAGTAGCAATAGTTAATGACCTTGAACTTTTTTTCATGTGCTTGTTGGCCATCTGAGAGTCTTCTCCTCTGCCTATATTGTAATTGAGTTGTTTTTTTCTTGTCGAAGTGTTGGAGTTTTCTATAAATGATAAAGATGAGTTTCTTGTCAGCTAAGTCATGCCAAATATTTATTACCAGTCAGTAGATTATTTTTTTTTAAATTTAGTAATACTTTGATACATGTAGGATTTAATTTTTAGGAGGTACCAAACCATCTAGTTTACTCTCTGTTGGTTGGGCATTCAATCATGTTTTTCAGCTGTTCATGCCATTAATTAGAGCTCCTAAGTTTGTCCCAAATTTTTCTCTGATGATCTTTATAATTTTAGTTTTTACACCAAGATCCTTTATCTATCTTGAAGTAATTTTTTATATGATACGAAGTATAGGTTTGGGTTCATTTTCTGCAAATTGATATCCTGTTTTATACCAGCATAATTTGTTAAAAAAGGCTGCCTTTCCCCCACTTAATTAATTTCACCGCTTCATCAGCTGTTATCTATAGATTCATTTCTGGATTCTAAATTTTATTTCATTGGTCTATATTTTGCTTTACCAGTACCAAGCTGTTTTGATACTGTGGTTTTGTGCAGTAAGTTTTGAGATTAGGAAGTGTAAGACATCCTATTTTGTTTTCATTCTTCAATATCGCTTTACTTCTCAAGCTGTTTTTCCCTTCCATATGAAGTAGGTAATTACTTTTCCCATCTTTGAAAAATGATGCTGTGATCTGGATGGTGATTGCATTTTATTTGTAGCTCCTCAACTGTAGATTAACAACTAATGCTTTGTTGTTGTTCTTACACACAGACTGACTTTTCTCTCTGTTTTTAGTGTTGTATGTTTATTTACTTCTATATTTCTCTATCTGGGTCAGCTTCTGAATTATGTATTCAAGTATGTTGACTTTGGCAATCTGTCATTGTCTAATCTTGGTCCAAAAAACTCCCTTCAGTATTTCTTGTAGAGTTGATCTAATTTTTACAAGTTCCCTTAATTTCTCTTTATCTGTAAATGTCTTAATTTTACTGTCATATTTGATGGACAATTTTGCTTGGTATTGAATATTAGGCTGGTAATTTTTCCTATCAGAGTTTTATATATGTGATCCCATTGCCTTCTTCCTTAAATTGTTTCTTCTGAGAAATCAGAGCCTACTTTAAATGGTTTTGCTTGATAAATAAATCTTCTTTTATCTTAAGTGATTTTCAGTATTCTTTCTTTGTCTTAAATTTTGGAAAATTTTATTTTGATATGTCTTGGTGTTTTTCTTTTTGTATCTGCCCTGTTTGAAATTCATTCAGTCTCCCAAGTGCATGTTTTCTTTTTTAAAAATATTTGAGAATTAAGGTTGCATAGAGAAGTGTACTAGGGGTGGGGGGTGGGGGGAAGGGACGTGGGAATTGTATACTAATGAAGGAATTTTTTTCTTTTTTTTTTCTCTCTCTTCGGAGGGGGAAGCAAGCTGGTGGGGAGGGGTGGGAAGGGAGAAAATTGTGGCAATGAATGAATGGAAATCCAAAACCTCTGTAAAAAAATTAAAAAAAATATTTAAAAATATTTGAGATAGGTTTTTGTTCCTAGCAAATATTCAGCTATTTCCTGTGTTTCCCTCCCCCCTTTAGACACTGTTCTTCCTGTCTTAAATACGAACCATACACAAGTTATTCCTCTTATTCCCATATGATTCACATGCTTTGCTCTTACCCCCCCCACCCCCATTTTTTCCTCTGACTACTCCTCTAATAGATTAGGGTTAAAGGGTTTGTCCATCATCTCACTAAGTCTGTTTTCCATTTCTTCAGTTCTGTTCTTTTGTCCTTATTGTGTATTACCTATTTATGAAATTTTGTCTTGATGTTTTGAATTTTTATTTGCTATCTTGTATTGCTTCTAATTTTTCATTTATTTTGTCTGGTAGAGTTTTTTTATTTCTACAATGTGTTATGTGGTGTTTATTGTTTTGGGGTGGTTTTTTTTTACCTTTTTCTTAATCTAGAGAAGATACTTAACTGTCATTCTTTTTAATTTCTTGTCCATTTTTCCTCTGAAAGATTTTTTTGCTCCAAATTTTGGTCATTCTTTTATACCATATTGTCTTCCCCCCCCCAACTAGTTCAAAATTATCTTTTGCCTCTGAGATATTATGGTGATGTTGTCTTTGTATGCTTTGTTCTAATATATCTAATTGAGCTGTGTGAGTGTGTTACACTATTTGCTTTGGTAATGCTTTATTAGAAAGGATGAAAGTTACACAAGTGTCCAAGTCTTTCCTTCACAGGGTCGCTATGAGTCACCTATGACTTGACAGCACTTAACAACAATAGCATAGAGAGAGATCATTTGTCCTAGTAGATAGAAAGTGATACTACTAAGCCAAAGGTGAATGACTGTAATCTGTGGCCCTCGGGCCTGTTTTTAATTGGTTTTGGTCAAACATTCTTCTAGGTCATATAGCCCTGGTCTGTCCCCTTGCTGTACAGAGGTAACTTGTGGTGGCTGTGAAGCTGAACACTGTGACAATGATGTGTCAAATGCAAGAACGGTTACCCATGGTGGACAGTGTTTGGTGGAGCTCCCCAATTAAAAAAGTTTGGAAGCAGTAGAGGCATCCGCTTCCTTAATAGCTTGCTTCTGGAAACCCTATGAACCTGGAGAGAGGATGAAAGTTATGCAAGTGTCCGGGTCTTTCTTTCATAGGGTCACTAACAACAATGCTTTACTGTTTCTGGTGAGATAAGTGGGTCATCATTCCTTTACCCTCCTCAGGTTATGACCACTGTTGTTTGTGCAAAGTCTCAGATTCTCAAACCAAGCAAACAAATGTTCAAAATGCCCATGCTATGTTATTTAGCCTTCTAGGTTCTATTGGTCTCCTTATTCAATATTTCCATTCCATTTTTTTCCTTCACTGTGTTTGAAATACCTTTTTGTCTTTCTATGCAAAACTCAAAGTTCCAGAATTATCATGTTGTTGTGTACTTTCTAGTCAGAATCGACACATAGCTATGCCTCTGGCAGATTTTCAGATGCAGTTTTTGTTGTTGATTTCCTTCAAAGTCTAGCACAACTCATAGAGATCCTATGAAGAAAAGGCCTAAAGCCTTTCTATAACTATCGACATTTATCAAAGTTCATAGAGTTTCTGGAGGCATATTGTTTAGGAATTGGATGCCACTCCTGCTTAGTATCTGTTATTTTTGTTTTCTGGTGTTTTCCTTGAAAAAATTCTGAACTGTCATCTATCTAGTTTACCATTTTACACAGAAGTCTAGATATTTCTGAATAATGTTAAGGCCTCTATCTGGAACTCTTTCTTCTCAAATCAGTTAAGTTCTAATTTCAGTATTCTGTTCTTTGGTCCTAACCTAAGTTCTCATTTTCAAACTTTCAGCTTAAAGACCCACTCTTACTACCCTTATTTATTGATCTGTAGTTTCTTGTTTTCAGTCTCACTTCCTCCCCTTTTTATTCTCCTTTTATTTAAAGTCTCCTTTTATTTAAGTCTCCTTTAATTCTCTGCCCAGTTTAGAGCTCGTGATTAATCTCATAAGCCATATGTTTATCTGTTTGTTCAGATTCTTCTTTTGTGTAGACCTTCCTATTTCCAACAACTTCTGATGTCCTGCAGTAATAATGACTTTCCAGTAATTCTATTTCCTGAAATGTACTCCAAATAACTGCTTTCAGAGCTGCCATGTATATGCTTGTTCAGAGGGGCTGTGGATGAAATCTATCCCTTCTCATAAAATCATGTACAGTACATTGTGTTGCCCAATTATTGCTATTGTTACATGCCATCAAATTGAGTAAGACTCAGTGACCTGAACTCTGCACTGTCCTGTGCAATCCTCAAGATCTCTGATACACTGTCATTAATCTTGTTGGAGATCTTTCTTTTCGTCTCTGACCCTCCATCTTTCCAAGCATGATGTCCCTTTCCAAAGAATAGCCTCATGTAGCTATCTGTCCAAAGTATGAAAGTTTAAGGTTTGCCATATTTACCTCCAAGGAGCACTCTGGCTGCACTTTCCAGAAGACATTTCTGTTCTTTTGGAATTCGCAGAATATTCAATACTCTTCTTCAGCACCACAACCCAAAGGCATTAATTCCTCCTATCTTCCCAGAAGGAGAACGTTTTTGTAATTGACCTGAAGACACCTATAGGCTTATAGAAGACCTGGCTGTCAAAGTGACCTTTCTAAAACATTCCGACCATTTTATTCCTCTGTACATAGCTGTTCAGTAGAGTCCTTAAACAAAAATCTAAAGTCATCTCGAACTGAGCCTTATCTCTTCAATATTCTAACTAGCCCAAATGATTACTGTCCGAAAATATGTATACTTTTGAAAAAGTAATGGAGTGGGATGAAGTTAATAACATTTGTTGCTAGGTGCTATTAACACAACTGAGACTCATAGTTACCATATGAAAAACAGGTAGAAACCTTACCCTACTCTGTGCCATCCTAATGATTGATGCCATTTTCAAGTCCATTATTACAATCACTCCGTGATTTAATCTCATTTATTTAATCTCTTTTCATCAATGATGCCTTTCCCCCCAAGGACTGTCATTTATTGTTTACATGCTTAAACACTTTCCTTGCCTCTAAGCAGCACCCTCCTTGCACTTCCTCCAACACAGATTTGTTGTTTTTTTGAAGTTCTTGATATATTCAATACTGTTCACCAGTACCACAGTTCAAAGACATCAATTTTTCTTTGGTCTTCCTTATTCATTGCCAAATTTTTCCATTCATATAAAGTGTAATTATACTAATAAGCTACAATTGTCTAGAACCTACTTAGAGCCCACAATTAGAATCTTGCTTGTGTTTTTCCCTATGCTAACTCAGAGTGACCCTAGGTGTCAGTACAACTAATAGAAGTACATCATAGGGTTTTGTTTGTTTGTTTGTTTCTCAATTAAACTTTTTATAGATCTACAACTTAATAGCATCCCTAAAGTGTTTTATTATGTTGTAATAGTACTGAACTGTTTAGTTTCCAATATATACCATGCTATTTTCAAAGAATGAGGTTTTGGTAGTTATTTTGAGCACTATGTTGTGAAATTTGGAGACCTTGTGCAGCTCAGAGTATGAAGTGCTTGGTTACTAACCAAAAAGTTAGTGGCACAAATTCAGAGGGTTGTTGTTGTTATGTGCTGTTGAGTCGCTTGTGACTCATAGTGACCCTGTGTACAACAGCCCTAAACCCTGCTCTATCCTGTGCCAATCTCACTGCCTCTGACACACCCATCCTGATTACCCCAGTCACTGAATCAATCCACCTCATACAGAGTCTTCCCCTTCTGTGCTGTCCCTCTACCCTCCCAAGCATGGTGTCCCTCTCCAAGGACCTCTCCCTCCTTACAACATGTCCAAAGTATGTCAGATGAAGCCTCAGAATCCTTGCCTTCAAGGAGTAGCCTGGTTTAACCCTCTCCAGGATGAATCTGTTTGTTTTCTTGGCAGTCCAGGGTACATTCAATACTCTTCTCCAGCACCACAGCTCAAAGGCATCAATTCTTCTTCTATCCTCCTTAGTCATTGTCCAGCTCTCTGATGCATAACAAGTGATTGCAAAGACCATAGCCTGTATCAGGTGCACCTTAGTCTCCAGAGTGACACATATCTGGCTATTTCCAAAATGTTATTGTCATGGAAGACCGCATGGAGAGCTATTCTATTCTCAAATATGTGAAGTTGACATGAGTCAAAACTGATTCTGTTACAAGTGACTTGACTGTGTTACTGTTGTTATAAATCTGGGGACTTTTCAAATCCTCTTGACTATACGAGATAAGATACATCTCTGGGACACACCCTTCTCAGTTTTGAACCATGCACTGTTTCTTGCTCTGTTCTGACAACTGCCTCCTGCTCCCCTCCAAATATAGGTTTCGCATTAGCATGATAAAGTGTTCTGGGATTCCCATTGTTCTCAGAGTCAGCCACAGTTGGCTGTGATCCACACAGTCAAATGTTTTTGCATTACGAATGAGACACAGATAGACATTCCTCTGGTACTCCCTGCTTTCAGCCAAGATCCAACTAACATAAACTACAGTATCCCTAGTATCCCTAGTACCACGACCTCTTCTAAATCTAGCCTGCACTTCTGGTAGTTCTCTGTTGTGCTGCTCCAGTGGTTTTTGGATAATCTTCAGCAGAATCTTGCTTGGATGTGATATCAATGATATTGTTAGATAATTTCCAAACTCTGTCTGATCACCTTTCTTTGGAATGAGAACAAATATAGATCTTTTCCAGTCAGATGGCCAAGTGGTTGTTCTCCAGATTTCTTGGCACAACTTAGTGAGCACATCTAGGGCAGCATTTGTTAGTTAAAATATATCAATTGGTATACTTTCAATTTCTTAAAACTTACTTTTAGCCAGTTCTTTCAAAGCAGTTTGAACTTCTTTCTTCATCACCACAGGCTCTTGCTCATATGTTGTTCCATGAAATTCTTCTGTATCTGCCAATTCCTTTTGGTATAATGACTATGTATACTCTTTACATCTTCTTTTAATATTTCCAGGCTCATTTAATATTCTGTCCAAAGAATCCTTAAGTATTGCAACTCAAGGCTTGAATTTCTTCTTCAGTACCTTCAGCTTAAGAAATGCTGAGTGAGTTCGGCATTTTGGTTTTCGACTCCAGCTCTTTGCACATTTCATTTAATACTTTACTCTGTCTTGCTGCATTGCTCTTTGAGATCTCCGTTCATCTCCTTAAAGTCTTGATTTCTTCCCTCTGCTTTGGCTTCTCAGTGCTCTAATGCAATATTCAGAGTCTCTTCTGACATTTATTTTGGTCTTTTCTTCCTCCTCTGTCTTTGCTTTTTGTTTTGGTTTTTTTCCACTTAATCAACATATATTTAGCAAGTATTGTACATAACCCATTATATTAGGCAATAAAGAAAGTTAGAAACAGTTCCTTTCAATTGTTTACAATATGCTTGGGACTAAATAAATGAGAACATATGACAACTATTTCAGGACATTTACAAAGCAGCATTTTACTGTGTGCCTCTATAAACACTACTTTTTACTCTGAACATTAAAAAGAATATGATTCCCTATGTTGATGTGGACATAGTACAATGTCATAGAAGTCTGCTAAATTTATTATCCTCCAACTAAAAAAATAATAACTTTATTTAACGACCTTTTTCACTCTTCCTGGATGATATTAATGATATTTTCCCATAACTCATCTGGTCTACACTCATTAGTTTTCAAGACCTCAAATCTGTTCCTGAGATGCTTCTGAAATTTAGGTGGGATAGACTCAAGGTCATATTTTGTTCCCATGGACTTGACTTCACTTTCCTTAGCTTCAGCTTAAACTTGCATATGAGTAGTTGGTGGTCTGTTCCACAATCAGCACCAAGCCTAGTTTTCACAGCTAATATCGAGCTTCTCCAGCAGTTCTTCCCACTTATGTAATAAATCCGATTCCTATGCATACCATCAGATGAAATTCATGTGTATAGTCTGCATTTATGTTTCTTATAAAATGTATTTGCAATGAATAAATCATTGATTGAGCAAAATTCTATCATCCTATCTCCAGCTTCATGTCTGTCACCAAGTCCATGATTTCCAGCTACTGATCCTTCTTCTCTGTTCCCAAATTTTGCATTCCAGTCACCCATTATTTTTAATGCATCTTGATTGCATGTTCAATCAATCTCTGACTGCAAAAGTTGGCAGAAATATTCTATTTCCCTTTCTTTGGCCCTAGTTGTTGGTGCCTATATTTGAATGATAGTGGTATTCACTTGACCTCCTTGTATGTGTATGGATATTATCTTGTCACTCATAATATAATATTTCAAGACACACTGAGAAATTACTTTTTTAACTATGAAAGCAACCCCATTTTTCTCACCTTTTCATCTCCAGTATAGTAGATCATATGATCATCTGATTCAAAATATCCCATGTCAGTCCATCTCATTTCTCCAATACCTAGTATGTCAATATTTTTGTGTTCCATTTCTTCCTTAACAATGTCTAATTTTCTTATATTCATACTACTCACATTCCATGTTCCAATCACTAGTGTCTGCTTACAACTATTCCTCTTCCTTAATATCTCCATACTTGAAAGCTCCACCTCTATTTCCCAATCTGCTAGTCTAAGTGTGTTCTACTATTATCCGGGAGGCTGGGCTCTATGAGGAGAAATGTGGCATCAAGAATGGAGGTAGACTCATCAACAATCAGTGTTATACAGATGACAAAACCCTGCTTGCTGAAACTGAGGAGGACCTGAAGCACTTGCTGTTTAAGGTCAGGGACTGCCGCATTTCAATATGGATTGAGGCTCAATATCAAGAAAACAAAGATTCTCACCACTAGGTTGATTGGTAGCATCAGGATGGATGGTGAAGAGAAATTGTTTACTGTTTTAGTTTGCTTGGCTCCACAATTAACACTCTTGGCACCAGCAGCCAGGAAATGAAAAGATGTATTGAAATGGGAAAGTCTGCAGTAGAGACCTCTCTAAAGTACTGAAGAGCAACAGTGTCAGTCTGGAGACTGAGACTAAGGTGCACCTGATACATGCCACGGTCCTTGTAATTACTTGATATGCATCAGAGAACTGGACAATGACTAGGGATGATAGAAGGAGAATTCATGCCTTCGAGCTGTGGTTTTGGAGAAGAGTATTGTATATATCATGGAATACTAAGAGAATGAACAGGTTTGTCCTGGAGAGAGTGAAGCCAGGATGCTCCTTGGAGGAAAGGATTCTGAAGTTTTGTCTGACATACTTTGGACATGTTGCAAGGAGGGACTAGTCCTTGGAGAGGGACATCTTGCTTGGGAGAATGGAGGGACAGAGCAGGAGATGAAGACCCTTGATGAGATGGATTGATTCAGTGACTTGGGTAATGGGGTAGGGTTTAGGGCTGTTGTATACAGGGTCACTAAGAGTCACAGGCAACTTGATGGCACATAACAACAACAACAACTTGACTATAAATGTTAAAATATTAAATAAAATAATTTTCAAGGTTAAAATGACAAAATAGAAATGGCCACAACTTAATGAGATTACAACATCTAATTGTGTATTATTCTGTATTCTTGTTACTTTGTCACACAATATTTTCTGTCCTCAAAACAACTATTCCCTCCTTCCTACTTTTATGCCTTTCCTAAACTTATTTTCTCTTACTGTTCAAGACAATTTGCTAACTATATGTTCCAATTATTTTCTTCTGAATGAGCACAAAGCCCAGTTTTCTGCTTGCACAGAACCGCATATTATTATACTTTAAAATTGTCTCAAAGTCATTCTTTAAGTGTTGTCTTGCCAGCAAGATTACAAAGCCCTGAGGCCAGAAATACTGTCTTATTAACTTCATATCTTCTTAAATACTTAGAACAGTGCTTGAAAAATAATGAAATATCAATAATATTCCTATTTAATGAATATAAATTATATATAAACATATATAGAAATACATACTATATATAAATTATATATAAATAGATTATCAATAATATTCCTATTTAATGAAATAACATATGAGCAAAAGCCTATGGTGATGAAGGAGGAAATTCAAGTTGCTATGAAGGAATTGGCAAAAAGCAAGGCTCCAGGAGTTGACAGCATACCAATTGATTTATTTCAACAAGCAGACGCTGCCCTGGATGTGCTCATAAATTGTGCCAGGAAATCTAGAGGAGAGCCAGCTGGCCACTGACTGGAAGAGATTGATACTTGTTCCCATTCCAAAGAAAGGTGACCCAATAGAGTGTGGAAATTATTGAACAATAGCATTGATATCACATGCAAGCAAGATTCTGCTGAAAATTATCCAAAAACATTTGGAACAATATGTTAACAGAGAAGTGCCAGATGTGCAGCCTGGATTTAGAAGAGGTTGTGGTACTAGGGATATTACAGCTAATGTTAGATGGATCTTGGCAGAAAGCAGAGAATACCAGAAAAATGTCTATCTGTGCTTCATTGACTATGCAAAGGCTTTTGACTGTGTGGATCACAGCAAGCTATGGCTGACTCTGAGAAGAATAGGAATCCCAGAACATTTGATTGTGCTAATGTGAAACCTATACTTGGACCAAGAGGCAGTCATCAAAACAGAGCAGGGAGACACTACATGGTTCAAAATTTAAAAAGGGGTCCATCAGGGATCTATTTTATCTCCATACCTTTTCAATCTGTATGCAGAGCAGATCATCCAAGATGCTGGGCTGCGTGAGGAGGAATGTGGCATCAGGATTGGAGGAAGAATCATAAACAACCTGCGTTATGCAGAATACACAACCCTGCTTGCTGAAACTGAGGAGGACCTAAAGCGCTTGCTGCAGAAGGTCAAAGACTGCAGTCTTCAATATGGATTGAAGCTCAACATCAAGAAAACAAAGATTCTCACCACTGGGCCAATTGGCAGCATCAGTAGGGATGGTGAAGAGATTGAGACAGTTAACCGTTTTCGTTTACTTGGTTCCACAGTTAACACTCTTGGTAACAGCAGCCAGGAAATCAGGAGACAAATTGCATTGGGAAAGTCAGCTGTGAGGGACCTCTTAAGAGTACTGAAGAGCAATGACGTCAGGCTGGAGACTAAGGTGCACCGGATCCAGCCTATAGTCTTTGCAATTACGTGCTATGCATCGGAGAGTTGGATAGTAACTAAGGATGATAGGAGAATTGATGCCTTTGAGCTGTGGTGCTGGAGAAGAGTGGTGAATATGTGTTGGACTGCTAGGAGAACAAACATTTTTGTCCTGGAGAGGGTGAATCCAGAATGCTCCCTGGAGTCAAGGATTCTGAAGCTTCATCTGACATACTTTGGGCATGTTGCAAGGAGGGACTGGTTCTTGGAGAGGGACATCATGTTTGGGAAAGTGGAGGGATGGCACAGGAGAGGAAGACCCTTGATGAGATGGATCAGTTCTGTGAGTGGAGTGGTGGGAATGAATGGGTTTGAGATTTCGAGGTTGGTACAGGATAGAACGGCATTTAGGGCTTTTGTACATAGGGTTGCTATGAGTTGGAAGAGACTCAATGGCACATAACAACAACAACAATTGTAAGTTCTTTTTTTATAGTTATACAAAATATTTAATAATTATTTACTAGTTACAGAATTGATTTCAATTAAGTTATACCATGACTTCTTAAGCATTTCCAATGACTTTCTTTGATAAGCATTCAATCAAATGGTACTAATGTATGTGGCTTGCACTAAATCAAGCAAAGTATAATTTTTGAGTAGAATTTGGGGGGGGACCACTTGAGATTAAAAAAGCAGAAGTTAATTTAGCCTATTTTGCTTTACAGCTACAATGTTCTAGGTCAAAGCTACAGCAGGACAGTCTGAGGAACAGGGTTCTTCTCTACAATCCACCATCACTCAATGCACTGAGCATGCTAATGTTGAAGAGCATCATCTTCCCAGTGTTGCCATCCGCAGGGACAACAATCACTGCCAAAACCCACACAAATATTAAGACACAGTTAAGCACGAAGTCAAAACACATATAGATTCACACTCTCTAAAAGAATAAAATGCATAGATAGAAAAGTAGTTTTGATAAACTCCAACTTATGAGGAGGCATCAGTTCCAAGCAAGATGGCATAAACACAACAACCCTACCTATCCCACTGATTGCAAATACAAAAGATAGGCACAAAAAATTGAGCATCTAAAGATTTTGAAAATAGTGGCAAGCCATATTGGTTTCCTCGGCCTTCCACAAATTGTACCACAAATTGGGTGGCTTATACAAATGTAATTTTATTGTTACAGTTCTGAAGGTTACTAGTCTAAACTAATGATGTTGGCAGGGTCATGTCCTCTCCAAACATTATATGGAAAGAACCTTCCTTCTCTCTCTTAGCTTCTTTTTTAAAAAAATTAATTTAATGAAAGTTTACAGAGACTTTGGATTTTCACTGTTGCACGCTTTCCCACTCCTCCCCTTTGAAAAGTAAAAAAAAAAAAGAAAAAAAAAGTTCTTTCATTGTTATACAATCCCTCCCTCCAGTCTACTCCTTCATATAGCCTTCATAATAGACTCCTGTCATGACAATAACACCTAATCAAATACCCCTTTTAAACAGTTCCCTCCCTCATCTGTTTCAATGTTTTTTTCAGGATGCTTGCAAGACTGATCATGTTGTGGATTAGTGCTTTTATGTTTCTTACAAGCTTTTCTCTCATGAAATTTATAGTCCTTGATTTTAGTCCTAGGTCCTCGATCCAGGTTGAGTTGGTTTTTGTGTATGATGTGAGCTGTGAATCTTGTTTAAATTTTTTTATTTCCCTTTTTCATTTTAATAAAAGTTTAGAAAGATCTTGGATTTCTATATATTCATTGTTGCACATTTTCCTCCCTGTCCCTCCTCCCTCCTGTTCGCTTTTTTCTTTGGGGAAAAAAGTTCTTTCATTGTTATAAAGTCCCCCCCTCCCCCCTGACAACTTTACTATTCAACTCTTACTCTGGACTCCTGTCATGCCAATAATATCTAATCATATATTCCTTTCATACAGTTCTCTCTCTCTTCTGTTTCAATGTCATGTGCATTATTTATGCCCTCTTTTCTTATTTTACCCACAACCCACATATCAGTCCTGTTCTATAACAGTGGCATTATGAAGTATTTGTCTTTTTGTGACTGAGATTTCACTCAGCACAATGTCCTCCATGGCCACACTTTTTGTATAATATTTAATGAGTTCTTTGTCTTTCAGTGCTGCATAATATTCCATTGTGTAATTATACCACAGCTTCTCTATCCATTCATTTTTTTATGGGCACATGGGTTGTTTCCACCTCTTCACTATTGTAAACAAAGCAACAATAAACATGGGTGTGCATATTTCTGCCTGGGTGGCAGTTCTGGTTTCTTTTTTTTTT
>NW_006400022.1:2404713-2415165 GCF_000299155.1 Elephantulus edwardii | reverse complement strand
AAAAGGGGATGGCGCATTCTCTTAGCTACTTCCTGCTGAAAAGGGACGCTGTGGGTTTCAGGGTGAAGATCTTCTCTCACTACTCTAAAGGGCCCCTTTTGCAGTAGTTCTGGTTTCTTAAGGGTATATTCAGAGTAGTGGAATTACTGGGTCAAATGGTATTTCTATTTGCAACTTTTTGAGAAAGTGCCATACTGCCTTCCATAGTGGTTGCTCCATGTTACATTCCTACCAACAGTGAATAAGGGATCCACTCTCCACAACCTCACCAACATTTGTTGTTTGCTGCTCTGTTGAATTCTACTATTCTTCCTGGGGTGAGATGATATTTCATAGTTGTTTTGATTTGCATTTCTCTAGGAGCTAGGGATTTTGAACATTTATTTTATTAAAAAATGTGTTTATTAATTTTAATGAATGTTTACAGAGACTTAGGATTTCCAGTCATTCATTGTTGCACTTTTTGACTCCCCCCCCAAATCACTCCCCTCCTTGAAAAGAAAAACTCTTTCATTTTTATGCAATCCCTCCCCCCCAAGTTGATTCCACTATGAAGCCTTCACTCTGGACTTCTGTAATGAAAAGAATACCCATTCATATATCCTTTTAAACAGATCTATCCCTCATCTGTTTCAGTGCAATATACATCATTCCTCCCCTCCTTTTCTGTTTTCTCTCAATCCTGATGTCAGTCCTGTTTTACAACAGTGGCCCTATGCAACATTTGCCCATTTGTGACTGATATATTTCTCTCAGCATTATGTCTTCCAGGGTCATCCATTTTGCATAATATTTCATGAGTTCTTTGTTTATCTGTGGTGCATAGTATTCCATTGTGTGGATATACCAGAGCTTCCCTATCCATTCATTTGTTGATAGGCACTTAGGTTGTTTCCAGATCTTTGCTATTATGAACAAAGCCACAATGAACATGGGTGTGCATATATCTTCTTTGGTGGCAGTTATGGTTTCTTCAGGGTAAATTCCCAGTAGTGAAATTGCTGGGTCAAATGGTATTTCTATTTGCAGCTTTTTGAGAAACAGCTTTCCATGGTGGTCACATCATTTTACACTCCCACCCACAGTGAATAAGCGTTCCAGTTTCTCCACAACCTCGTCAGTATTTGATGACTGCTGTACTGTTAAATTTTGCTATTCTTACTGGGGTGAGATGATATCTAATAGTTGTTTTGATTTGCATCTCTTAGAGCTAGGGATTTGGAACATTTCTTCATGTACTTGTTGGCCATTTGAATGTCTTCTTTGGTGAAGTGTCTGTTCATATCCTGTGCCCATTTTTCCAATTGGGTTATTTGCCTTTATCTTGTGGTGCTTGAGTATTTTACAAATTCTAGATATAAGTGCCTTATCTGACATGTCATTATCAAATATTTCCCCCCAATATGTGGCTTCCCTTTTTACTCTTTTGGAGAAGTTTTTAAATGTGCATAGGGATTTGATTCTTAGAAGGTCCCGTTTATCTATTTTATCCTCTCCTGGCTGTAGATTTTCCAGGATGCTTGGAAGTATATTTATGTTGTGGATTAGGATTTGTAGTGTTCTTCCAAGCTTTTGTTTAATAAAGTTTATAGTCCTTGGTTTTAGTCCTAGGTCCATGATGCTGGGTCCGTGAGTTGGTTTTTATGTATGGAGTAAGGTGTGGAACTTGCTTGAGTTTTCTGCAGATAGTTTTACAATTTTGCCAACACCATTTGTTGAAAAGGCTGTCATTTCCCCACTTAAGTGATTTCATCTCTTTGTCAAAAATCAGTTGACCATAGGTAGATGGGCTGATTTCTGGATTCTCAATTTTATTCCAATGATCTATGTGTATGTCATTATACCAGTACCATGCTGTCTTTACCACTAAGGCAGTGTAGCAGGATTTGAAATCAGGGAGTGAGATACCTCCTACCTTGTTTCTCTTTTTAGGGAGTTATTTGCTTATTCAGGATCTCTTTCCATTATAAATTAAATTGGAGATTGCATTTTCCATCTCATTGAAGAATTGAGTTGGTATTTTGTTGAGTGTTTTAATCAAGAAAGGGTGTTGGATTTTGTCAAAGGCCCTTTCTGCATCAATTGATAGGATCATGTGATTCTTGTTCTTTGCTTTGTTAATGTGATGAATTACATTGATTGTTTTTCTTATGTTGAACATCCTTGCATACCTATTATGAATCCCACTTGGTCATGATGAGGATTTTGAACATTTCTTTGTCTGTCATCTGAATGTCTTTTTTGCTGAGTGTCTGTTCATATCCTGTTCTCATTTTGCAGTTGGGTTGTTTATCTTGTTGTGGTGTTTGAGTATTCTATAAATTCTAGTTATCAGACTTATTAGTCACTTATCAGACATGCCATTACCAGATATTTTTCCTAGTCTGTGGCTTCCTTTTTTACCTTGTTGCAGAAGTTTTTGGATGTGCATAGGAATTTGATTGTTAGAAGGTTCCATTCATCTATTTTATCATCTCCTGGTTTTAGGTTTTTCAGAATGCTTGGAAGACTGTTCAAGTTGTATATTAGTGCTTCTAGGGTTCTTTCACGTTTTTCTCTAATAAAGTTTAGGGTCTTTGGTTTTAGTCCTAGGTCCTTAATCAAATTTGAGTTTGTTTTTGTGTATGATGTGAGGAGTCAGTCTTGTTTGAGTTTTCTGTGGATGGTTTTCCAGTTTTCCAACACCATTTGTTAAAAAGGCTGTCGTTTCAGCACATAACTGATTTCATCTCTTTGTCAAAAATCAATTGACCATAGGTAGATGGACTGATTTCTTGGTACTCAGTTCTATTCCATTGATCTATGTATCTGTCATTGTACCAGTGCCATGCTGTTTTGACCACTAAGGCAGTGTAGTAGGATTTGAAATCAGGGAGTGATATGCCTCCTACCTTGTATCTCTTTTTAAGGAGTGTTTTGGTTATTCGGGCATCTTTCCATTCCAAGTGAAATTGGAGATAGCCTTTTCCATCTCATTGAAGAATAAAATTGGTATTTGAATTGGGATTGCATTGAAAGTGTAGATTGCCTTTGGTGGTATTGTTCTTTTCACAATATTGAGCCTTCCTATCGAAGAGCAAGGCATATTCTTCTATTTCTTCAGGTCTCTTTTTGTTTCTTGTAGTAATGTTTTGTAATTTTCTCGAAATAGACTTTTGTGTTTCTAGTTAGATTTACTTCCAAGTATTTAATCTTGTAATTAGCTATTGTGGTGGGTATTGTTTTTCTTAGCTCCAGTTCTATAATATCTTTGTCACTATAGAGAAATTAAATTAATTTTTGTATGTTGATCTTGTATCCTGCCACTGAATTGTTCAAATATGTCCAGTAGTTTTTTTGCTCAATCTTTAGGGTTTTCTAATTATACTATCATATATAGATATATATCTGTATGTAGAGATAATTTTACCTTCTATTTGCCAATTTGGATACCTCTCATTTCCTATTTTTGCCTTATTGCTACCCCTAAGACTTCTAATACAATAGGGAATAGGAGAGGTGATAGTGGGCATCTTTGCCTAATTCCTGTTCTCAAGAAGAATGCCTTTAACCTCACTCCATTGGGAACAATGTTTGCTCTCAGGTTTGCATATGTACTTTTTACTATGTTGGAGAAATTCCCCTCTAATCTTATTTTGTTGAGTGTTTTAATCAGGAAAGGGTATTGGATTTTGTCACAGGCCTTTTCTACATCATTTGGTAGGCTTATGTGGTTCTTGATCATTGCTTTGTTAATGTGATGAATTGCAGTGATTATTTTTCTTATGCTGGAGCATCCTTCCATACTTGTTATGAATCTCACTTGATCATGATGAATTATTTTTTTTATGTATCGTGGGGTTCTATTGGCCAGGATTATATTCAGGATTTTTGCATCTTTGTTCATGAGAGATCTTGGCCTAGAGTTTTCTATTTTGGCAGTGTCTTTACCTGACTTTGGTACCAAGGGTATATTTGCTTCATAGAATGAGTCTGGGAGAATTCCATCTTTTTCCATTTCCTGAAATAGTTTACATAGAATTAGTGACAGTTCGTCTCTAAATGTTTGATACAATTCATTTGTAAACCAGTCTGGTCCAGGGCTTTTTTTGGCTGGAATTTGTTTTATTGCCTTTTCAATTTCTTGTTTTGTAATGGGTCTGTTCAGGTGTTCAGTTTCTTTCTGTATCAGTTTAGGTAGGTTGTTCTAAGTATTTGCCAATTTCCACTTGGTTTTAATATTTGTTGGAGCATAGTTTTTCATAATATTCCATTGTAAACCTTTTTTTATTTGAGTTTGTCTGTTGTGGCATTGCACAATTCGTCTCTTATTAGGATTATTTGTGTCTTTTCTCTTGTTAGTTTTGCTAATGGTATGTCAACTTTATTGACCTTTTCAAAGAACCAACCCCTGGTTTTGTTGATGGTTTTAATTGTTGTTGTTTTTTTCTATTTCATTTATTTCTGCTCGAATTATTATAATTTCAATGTTTTTGGAGGCTACCAGGTTTTCTTTCTGTTCTATTTCAATTTGTTGGAGATACTGGAATAGAGAGACTAATTTCCATTTCCCTCTGTATTTTAATATGTTTGCTTATTGCTATAAGTTGACCTCTAATGACCACTTTGGCTGTTTTCCAGAGGTTTTGTTGTGTTTTTGTTGTAATTTGTTTCAGGAAACTTTTTAATTTCATTTTTTATTTCTTCTAGTACCCACTCTTGTTCAAGCAAGGTGTTGTTCAGCTTCCAAATGTATGTTTGTTTGCTTGTTTTTTCTTCTTTTATCCTCTTGTCATTAATCTAATTTTGTGGCATTGTGGTCTGAGAAAATGCTTTGTTTTATTTCTATGCTTTGAGTTTATTGATTCTTGCCATGTGACCTAAAATGTGATATATTCTGGAAATTGATCCATGCACATTGGAGAGGGTATACTGTGATTTTATTGGGTGCATTGGTCTATAAATATCTATGACGTTGAGTTGGTTTATTGTGTGGTTTAACTCTTCAGCATCTTTATTGAGTTTCTTTCTGGCAGTTCTATATTTTCTTGAGAGTGGTGTACTGAAGGCTACAACTACATAGTAGTGTTGTCTATTTCCTTTTTAAGTGTTATTTGTTTTAGATATCTTGCAGGTCTTTCATTTGGTGCATAGATATTTACGACTATTATGTCTTCTTGTTCTTAATCATTATGTAATGATCTTCCTTGTCCTTTATGATGGTTTTGCATTGAAATCTATTTTATCAGAGATTAATATCACCACTTCTGCTTATTTCTGCTTGTCATTTGCTTGATATTTTTTTCCCTACCATTTTCTTTTTAGTCTTTCTTTATCTTAATTTTTGGGTGTGTCTCTTATAGACAGCATATTGGTGGATTTGGGGTGTTTTTTAAAATTCAATTTGCTTCTTTTTTTCTCTTCAGTGGTGCATTTAAACCATTTACATTAAGTGTGATTATTGAGAGGCAAGGCCTTATTACTATCATTTTGTTGAGTTCTTTTTGGTGCTGTTGTTAGTTATTTTGGTCCATCCTGCTTTCTTTGGCACCTTACAGAGATGTAAGGAGAACATCTCTGAGTGTTTCCTGCAGTTCTGAGCTTGTTTGTAAAAAAGTCCCTTAGATTCTGTTTTTCTGGGTATATTGTGATCTCTCCTCATATTTAATAGACAATTTTTCTGGGTACAATATTCTTGGTTGACAGTTGTGTTCTTTGAATGTTCAATATATGTCATTCCACTAAGTTTTTGCTCACATGCTTTTGGCTGAGAAATTGGCACTTAATCTTATTTGCTTTTCCTTGTAGGTTACTCTTTGTTTCTTCCTCACTGCTTTCAGAATTCTCTCCTTATCTTTGGTTCTGGAAAATTTGGCTACAGTATGTCTTGGTGTTTTTCTTTTGTCGTCTATTCTATATGGGTTTCTCTCAGCTTCTTGAATACATATCCTCTCATTGTTCATTATGCCTTCAAAGTTTTCTTTTAATAATTCTGCCACAACTTTCTTGGTGTCTATAGTTGCTACTTCTTGTCCTGGGATTCTGATTATGCACACATTATTTTTCTTGTTGGTGTTCCACATTATTCTTAAGTTTTCTTCTTTTCCCTTCCTTTTTGATTCTGCTTTTTGTTCTAGCAGATCAGTGGTGACAATTCTATCTCCTATTTCACTGATTCTGTGTTCCATTTCTTCAACTCTGTTCATGTGTGCCTCCATCATGTTGACAACATCTGAAACATTGGACCTCATATTCTGGATTGTGGTTTCTTATTTTTCCAGAGCCTCAAATGCATCATTTATTTTATCTGCATTATTTTGGATTGGTTTTTAAAACTCTTCCTGATTTTTTACTGTAGTGACTTGTAATTCTTCAAGTTTATCTTTCACCCATTGAAAATTCTGTGTCTGAAAGTTTCATCAGTTTTTCTGGCTTCATGAAATCCATTTTGTCACTTTTTGAGGTTACATCTTGCTTTGGGCTCATGTAGGTAGAAGTCGTCTGCTTCCTACATGGCATTGCTGTGGTAGAGTTTTTCATGTCTGAGGCGATGGCAGGTTCTTGATCTGAAGTCCTGCTTCTGAATAGGGTAGGATAGTTACCATGCCTGACTTTCTCTCTGCCTTGTGACCTAAGGGAAGAGAAAAGACTTGTGAAGGCAGCCTCCTCTCAGACAACTGCCACATCTAGGGTAGCCCAAGGTGCACATTAAAAGCAGTTGAAGGACTGGATCTGAGGAGACACAAGATGGAGCACTTGGTTTTCCCTTCTAGAACGAGCTCCAACTTTCTCTCTCTCTTCAGATAGAGCTTAAGGTGTCCCACGTGATCCATTCAAATAACAGTGAATCCATTCAAATAGCAGTGGTGCCCCACGAAGTTCCTCACTCAAGTTGCAATATTGCTCCCCAGTGCATTGCTCTGTGGCACGGTACTCCCCAGTGCTTTGCTTCCTGGCAGTGGCATCAGCTCCCCGGTGCAGATGTCAGCTCCCTAGCACAGGAATGCCCTTGTCTATATTTTTTCTTCAGGTCTGTTAACTGTAGTTTTATATATTTTGCAGGTCTATCATTTGGTGTGTAAATGTTTACCTTCTTGGTCTATTGTAGCTTTAGTCATTATATAGAACCCATTCCTATCTTTCATGTTGACTTTCATCCTAAAGTTTATTTTACCAAAGATAAATATTGCCACTCCTGCTTTTTTATGGATGTCATTTCTTGATATCTTTCCCCACCCTTTGGTTTTTAGTCTTTCTTCTCATTAATTAGATGTCACTTGTAGGCTACCTATTGATTGGCTCTGTTTTTTATCCATTTTGCTACTGTTGCTCCCTTAAATAGTGAGTTTAGTCCATTCTCATTAAATGTGATAATGGACAGAACAGGTTATATTACTGCCATTGTGTTGTGCTTCTTTTTTCTGTTGTTTTGGTTTACTATAGGTTATCCACTTTCCCTTGGTGTCTCTGTATGTACAATTTACCTTAGAATGTCTTGTAGACTTGGTCTTGGTGTCACCAATTCCTTTAGTTCCTGTTTTTATGCAAATGATTTAATTTCTCCTTCATATTTGATGGACAGCTTTCCTGGGCACAAGATCTGGGAAATTTTCTTTCACCTTTCTATGCATTGTCTTCTTGGTGAGATCTCATAGTTTCAGCTAAAAACGCAGGTATCAGTCTAATTTATTCTCCTTTGTAGGTGATGCTTCTCTCTGTCCCATGCTGATTTTTGTATTTTATCCTTACTTTTTGTTTTTGGATAAATTTTCTATGTTGTGTTTTGATGTTTTAATTTTAAGTCTAGTCAGTTTGAAATTCACTGAACTTTTTAAATGTGAATTTTCTCATTCTTCATAATGCTTGTGAAATTTTTTCTAGTGCCTCTTCCACAATTTTGTCAGTGCTTTTTTGGAAATTCTTAATGTAATATGAAGTTAAATGTATGTCCTGTTTCCCCCAAGGAAATTATTTTTATAATAAAGAAACATATAAAAGGAAGATATATATACTCTCATTATTCATATATATTCACAATGAATGCTAACTTCTGTTTCCTGTGCCATAGACATAATTGTCCTCAAGGTAGGCAGAGTATTTGCTGTTTAATGTAATTAAGAATTGTGAAATCCATTCTATATTATATTCTGTCCTTATTTTTAAACCTTTCATTTTTTAGGTATACTGAGTAAATAAGGCTCCGTATTAACCTAATTTTAAGTGTTAAGCATTTTTTTTAAGTGTTAAGCATTTTATGAGTTCATGATCTAATACTTTCTTTTCCTGTCCTTCTAGAATGTTTCAGACATTTAAAGAATGGTTCTGGTTGGAAAGATTCTGGCTTCCTCCAACCATAAAGTGGTCAGATCTTGAAGATCATGATGGACTTGTTTTTGTAAAACCTTCTCATTTATACATGACAATTCCATGTGCTTTTGGATTGCTGGTCATCAGACATTTCTTTGAAAAGTAAGTAGTGTTTATGTGTCCATTCACCCTATTCTGTATCTTTACTCCAGTTCTTGAATAATAAAATAATACATTTGGAGAAGGCCTTGATGATAGTGCTTTCCAAAAGAGAGTAAAGTGGCAGCGAGATCCCTAGAGCCATGTAAACAGCTATTCTATTTAGATAGAATACTAAAATCAGCGGGGGGAGGGAGCATCACCTACAAAGGAGATTCAATTAGACTAATACCTGTCCATAATCACATTTGATGAGAATGGACTAAATGCACTATTTAAAAGAATAACATTTCCTAGAGCTATGTAAGGAGTTTATGAATATTGATTTACACTAATTAACTAGAACAACAACAAGTAAAAACTAGAAGGCTGGATAGAAACTAATACTTTGTTGTCAGTCCAGAAAGTGAAACCAAGAAAGCTTAAACACAATATAAATGAAGTATATGTGAAACACAATGTATACAAACTTTGTGAGCAAACCAATATAAAATAAAAAATGTAAATAAGAATGTGTATAGGAGAACAGGAGAGATGCTTAATAGAATCAAGAACTAATTATAACTACTAATTAAAAGAAATATAGAATAATAGGTAGGACTCCAAGATGGAGGTGGTGGAGAGTGCAATTGAAGAGCCAGAATAGCAGCAAGCTACATAGAGACAGGCCACAAGAGAGACCTTCATGCTGCACAGAGACCAACCAACATGGCATGACATGGACAGTAGGAATTTGAATCAGAACTTTTTCTGGAAAAATTAGTTTTGGAGCTACAGGAACATGTAGCTGCACCACTGCGCCACAGACACAGCCAAAGCCAGAAGCCACCACCAAGCTACTCTGGGCCCTATCTGAAAGGAGAAAGGTTAGCTGAAAATTGTCTGAGTTCTTTTAAGTCCCACTAAGACTGAGTGAGTCTGTTGGAATTTGACTGAATTTTCCTGTGTCCTCACCAAACGCCCACGATTGTGCAGGCTGGTAGGAATTTAACTGGATTTTCTTGGGCACCTCCAATTGTCTGGGAGAACACCCAAAAGCGAACCTGGTGGTGGGTATTTGCCAACCTCGCCATCTCAAACAAACTCATTCCTACCACTCCAATCATGGAATCGATCCATCTCATTGAGGGTCTTCCTCACCTGCGCTGTCCCTCCACTCTCCCAAACATGATGTTCTCCTCCCCTTCTTCTTTTTCTTAATTTTAATGAAAATTTAAAGACTTTGGATTCCCATTCATTCATTGTTGCACTTTTCTCCCTGCCCCCCCAGTTCACTCTTCTCTTTGAAAAGTAAAACAAATTCTTTCATTGTTATACATCCCTCTACCCGGCTGAGTTCTCTTGGGCCACACCAACTGCCCAGCATGGGCAGGCCAGTGGAAATGTATCTGAGTTTTCTTGGGCATCATGGATTGCCTGGGCGAGCACCCAAGAGGGAGCAGGTCGGTGTGAATTTGACTGAACTTTCGTGGACACCGCAGACTGCCCAGCACCGAGTGGGTTGGTGGGAATTTGACTGAGTCTTCTCAAGTCCTTCTGAAACCCCCAGGGCCATGCTGGGATAGGGGCCACTGCGTGAGGGCACCTAGGTAAAGGCTGCTGGGCAGGAGCCACTGAGTGAGAGCTGTTGCGTGGGAGACAGCTGGAATTTGAATAGGGGCCTCACTTGTGAGCACACTTGGACAGCTGAGGTCTGAGTGAGGTCCTATAAGTGGTTGACCTTGTGGTCACCCCACCCCCCATGACTGCCCCACCCCATTCAACTTGTTGTTGTTGTTGTTGTTATGTGCCATCGAGTCATTTGCAACTCATAGTGACCCTATGTACAAGAGCCCTGAACACTGCTCTATCCTGTGCCAATCTCACCATCTCAAACAAACTCATTCCTACCACTTCAATCATGGAATCAATCCATCTCATTGAGGGTCTTCCTCACCTGCGCTGTCCTTCCACTCTCCCAAACATGATGTCCCTCTCCAAGGACCAGTCCCTCCTTGCAACATGCCC
>NW_006400022.1:2404088-2404613 GCF_000299155.1 Elephantulus edwardii | reverse complement strand
TTTCCTGGCTGCTGTTACCAAGAGTGTTGGCTGTGGAACCAAGTAAACTAAAACTGTTAACTATCTTAATCTCTTCACCATCCATACTGATGCTACCAATAGGCTCAGTGGTGAGAATCTGTTTTCTTGATGTTGAGCTTCAATCCATATAGGAGGCTGCAGTCCTTGACCTTCTGTAGCAAGCGCCTTAGGTCCTCCTCCATTTCAGCAAGCAGGGTTGCGTCATCCACATAACGCAGGTTGTTGATGATTCTTCCACCAGTCCTGTTCCCACATTCCTCCTCGTACAGCCCAGCATCTCAGATGATCTATTCTGCATACAGATTCACGAGGTATGGTGACAGAATGCATCCCTGACGAACTCCCTTCTTGATTTTGAACCATGTAGTGTATCCTTACTCTGTTCTGACAACTACCTCTTGGTCCAAGAGGTTCGCATTAGCACAATCAAATGTTCTGGGATTCCCATTCTTCTCAGAGTCAGCCATAGCTTGTTGTGATCCACACAGTCAAAAGCCTTTGCAT
>NW_006400022.1:2399693-2400879 GCF_000299155.1 Elephantulus edwardii | reverse complement strand
GCCATAGCTTGTTGTGATCCACACAGTCAAAAGCCTTTGCATAGTCAATGAAGCATAGATAGACATTCTTCTGGTATTCTTTACTTTCTGCCAAGGTCCATCTAACATTAGCTATAATATCTCTAGTACCACAACCTCTTCTAAATCCAGTCTGCACATCTGACACTTCTCTGTTGACATATTGTTCCAAACCTTTTTTGATAATTTTCATCAGAATCTTGCTTGCATGTCATATTAATGATATTGTTCAATAATTTCTGCACTCTGTTGTGTCACCTTTCTTTGGAATGGGAACAAATGTAGATCACTTCCAGTCCTCCAGGTTTCTTGGCACAACTTGGTGAGTGCAAACCCTTTACAAACATACAAATACATGGAAGTTAATTACTGCACTATGTAACAACCAAAGGAATAAGGAAAAACTCAAAAGATAAGCATTTCACAAAACATGAAAATGAAAGGACAGCATTAGAAAACTTATGAAATAGAGGAAAATTTTTGACAATCTGTACCCAACTGGATGAAAGTGCAAAGTTCTCAAATTAATGGCATAATTTGAAACTTAAGAAACTAGGAAGTGAAGGCTATCCTATGCCTAAGTCTACCAGAGAAAGGCATTAACAAAGTTTAATGTTGTTGTTGTTGTTATGTGCCATCGAGTCACTTGTGACTCATAGTGACCCTATGTACAAGAGCTCTAAACACCGTTCTATCCTTTGCCAACCTAGCCGTGTCAAACACACTCATTCCCATGACACCAGTCACAGAATTGATCTATCTCATTGAAGGTCTTCCTGTCTTTCACTACCCCTCCGCTCTGCCAAACATGATGTCCGTCTCCAAGGACCGGTCCTTCCTTGACACATGCCCAAAGTAGGTCAGACAAAGCTTCAGAATACTCGACTCCAAGGAGCATCCCGGCATCACCTTCTCCAGGACAAACTTGTTTGTTCTCCTAGCTGTCCATGGTATACTCAACACTCTTCTCCAGCACCACAGCTCAGAGGCCTCAATTCTCCTTGTATCATCCCTACTCACTGTCGAACTCTCTAATGCATAGCACATAACTGCAAAGACTATAGCAAAGAAAGAATGTGGAAACTACAGAACAATCTCACTGATTTCACATGCAAGCAAGATTTTACTGAAGATTATCCAAAAACGACTGGAACAGCACATCAACAGA
>NW_006400022.1:2383134-2398023 GCF_000299155.1 Elephantulus edwardii | reverse complement strand
TTCGCATTAGCACAATCAAATGTTCTGGGATTCCCATTCTTCTCAGAGTCAGCCATAGCTTGTTGTGATCCACACAGTCAAAAGCCTTTGCATAGTCAATGAAGCATAGATAGACATTCTTCTGGTATTCTTTACTTTCTGCCAAGATCCATCTCACATTAGCTATATTATCCCTAATACCACAACCTCTTCTAAATCCAGTCTTCACATCTGACACTTCTCTGTTGACATATTGTTCTAAACCTTTTTTTGATAACTTTCAGCAGAATCTTGCTTGCATGTGATATTAATGATATTGTTCAATAATTTCTGCACTCTGTTGTGTCACCTTTCTTTGGAATGGGAACAGGTATCTATCTCTTCCAGTCAGTTGGCCAGCTAGTTGTCCTCCAAATTTCTTGGCACAACTTAGTGAGGTCATCCATGCAGTGTCTGTTTGTTGAAATATGTCAATTTATATACCATCAACTCCTGGAGCCTTGATGGTTTTTTTTTTGCTAATTCCTTCAGAGCAATTTGAACTTCCTCCTTCATCACCAGAGGCTCTTTCTTATATGTTATTTTATTAAATTCTTCTGTGTCAGCCAGTTCCTTATGATACAGTGATTCTGTGGACTCTTTCCATCTTCTCTTGATACTTTCTGGATCATTTAACATTCTACTCAAAGTATCCTTAAGTATTGCTACCCATGGCTTGAATTTGTTTTTCAGCTCCTTCAGCTTAAGAAATGCTGAGCGAGTTTGGCCCTTTTAATTTTCTGACTTCAGCTATCTGCATATTTCATTATAGTATCTTGCTTTATCGTCCCAGGCTGCCTTTTGAAATTTTCTGTTCAGCGTAGAAATAAATAAAATTGGAAACTGAAAAACAATTATTCTTTTTGTTGTATGCTATCAAGTCAGCGAAAACTCCTAGTAACCCTATGAACAATGTCTCTGAACCTTGCCCTATCTTGAGCCAAACTCACTGTCTTTAACACACTAATGCCACAGTCACTCTTGTCAACCGTCTTATTCAGGATCTTCCTCTCCTGTGCTGACCCTTTACCCCTCCAAGTAAGATGTCCTTCTCCAAGGACTGACACCTCCTGGCAACATACCTAAAGTATGTGAAAACATAGCTTCAACATCTTTGCCTCCAAAGAGCAACCTGTTTTCACTTTATACAGCACAGACTTACTTGTTTTCTTAGCAGTCTATGGTATGTTCAGTGCTCTTTTCCAACACCCATCTCAAAGACATTGATTTTCTGTAATCCTTAAGTCATTCATTGTCCAGATCTCAGATACATAGTAAGCAATTGAGAAGACCATATCTGGATCGGCATACCTTAGTTTCTAGACTGCTATTGTTGCTCTTTAGCATTCTGGAGAAGTTCTTGACAGAATAGTTACCCATGCAACTTGTCTTTTGATTTTCTGACTCCTAGTGCCAACAGTGTTGATTGTACAATCTAGTAAGATGAAATTATTAACAACCTCAAAATTTTCTCCGTCAATCATTATGCTGCTATTGGGTTGTTGGTGAGGGTCTTTGTTTTCTTGATTTTGAGATTCAATCCAGAGTGAATGCTGCAGTCTTTGACCTTCTTCAGTAAATACTTCAAGTCCTGCTCAGTTTCAATGAGGAAAGTTGTGTCTTAAGCAGTTTGTTGATGAATCTTCCTCCAATCCTGATGCCAAATTCCTTATCATATACAACAGTCTCTCGAATGTTCTGTTTAGCATATATATTGAAAAGATATGGAGAAATGATACATCCCTGGCTTGCTCCTTTCTTGATTTTGAACCATACAATGTTCCTTTGCTCTATTCAGAAAATAGCTTCCTGGTCTAGATACAGGTTTCACATAAGCACTGTCAGGCGTTCTTGGAATCTCATACTTAATTTAGCTACAACTTTTTGTGATTCACAGTCAAATGCCTTTGCATAGTAGATAAAACACAAAAAGACATATTCTTCTGGTACTCTCTAATGTCTGCCAAGAACAATCTGATATAAGCAATGATATCCCTACTTCTACAGCCTCCTCTAACCTTGCTTGTGTTTCTAGTAATTCTCTGTCAATGTAATATTTTAGTCCTTTTTTGAGACTCATCAGCAAGATTTTGTTGTTGCCATGTGATATTAGTGATATTCTTTGATAATGTCTACTTTCTGTTGGATCATCTTTTTTGAGAATGATGGGGGGGGAAGGTATATTTCTTCCAGGCAGTTGGTCAGGTAGTTGTCTTCCAGATTTCTTGGCACAACCTGGTGAGCATATCTAGGCCTGCATTTGTTTGGTGATAAATATCAATTAGTATTCCATCAATTCCTGGGGCCTTATTTTTTTTCCTTCAGAGCAGCTTGAATTTCTTCTTTTATTACCATTGGTTATTGATCAGAAAAACAGCTGAGTTAATACGATCAGAGGTCTGTTTCTTTCAAAAGATAAAAATAAAATGGCAAACTTTTATCTATAGTGACAGAGATTAGAATAGAATAAAGTTTTTAAAAAAGAAAGAGGGGATATTATAATTGACCCAATAGAAACAAAGAGAATTATGAACAAGTGTATGACAACAAATGAGATAATCTAGATGAAATGGACAAATTGTTACAAGCTTATGTTCCCAAAACACACACAAGAGGAAATACTAAAACTCAAAACACCCATAACAGGTTTAGAAATTACCTCAGTGATCAAAAATGTTCTGGCAACAATAAAAACCAAGTTCTGAACTAGATAACTTCAATGAAGAATTCTAGAAAATTTTTAGATAAGAATTCAAATAGCCATTACAGAGATGAAAAGATGCTTTATCTCATTAGCTGTCAAGAAATGCAAATCAAAACCACAATGAGATAATATTTCACTCCCAGTAGGAAATTAAAGTTGTGTGCAGAAGAGAACATGAGAGAAACATCAGGGTGTATCCTATCATTGTACTTTATCTATGTACTGAGAAAATAATATAAGAATGTAGACTAACTCATTAACAATCCGAGATACTCAGATAATGCAGTCTTGTGTTCTTAAAGAAGATGTTAAGAACTTAAAAAAGAAAAGTTTTTCTAATCTTCAATTCAGTATGAATTATGCCTCAACATAAATAAAATAGAAATCTCAAAGCTATGAGATATCATCTCACCCCAGCAACAATCAACAGAGCAGCAAACAGCAAATGCTGGCAATGTTGTGGAGTGATTAGAATCCTTATTCACTGCTGGGCAGAGTATAAATGGTATAACCACAATGGAAGTTGGTCTGGCACTGTCTCAAAAAGTTGGAAATTGAAATACCATTTGTCCTAGCAATTCCACTGCTGGAGATGTACCCTAAAGAAATCAGATATAATGTATACATGTATACATGTATACACATGTATACACAGCTATGTTTATTGGTTTGTTATTCACAATAACATAGAGATGGAAGCAACCCAAGTTCCCATCAACAAATAAATGGATAGAAAAACTATGGTGTATAAACACAATGAAATACTATGTAGCACTGAAAAACAAGGAAGATGTAAAACATCTGGAGAACAGTATGCTTAGTGAAATAGCTCAGTCACAAAAGGAAAATACTGTATAACACCATTGTTGTAAAACAGGACTCATATGGGGGGTTATGGGTAAACTAAGAAAAGAGGGGATAGATAATGAACACTGCATTGGAGTAGATGAAGGAAAGAACGGTTTAAAAGGAATATATGGTTAGGCATAATTTATATGACCACAGTCCAGAATAAGAGGTGCCTAACAAAGTGGAGTGGGAAAGGGGAAAGAGGGGAAGGAAACTGAAACAATGAATGAATGAAATTCCAACTTTCTGTAAACGTTCATTAAAATAACAATAAAAAAATAGAAATTCTTACAACCAGATCAATAAACAATATAGTAAATTGAGAAAATGACAAGTATTCTTTTTTTTACAAGTATTCTTTTATTCAGACCACAATCAGTGTTCATTGAAGCAGCAATCAGTAACCATATAAAACCATGTATTTCAGTGGCCAGATATGCTGAAAAGTTCCATTTAGACTGTTACAAAGCCACTATTCCACTTTGAGGATTAAAGTATGTCTGATCCATGTCATGATATTTTCAGTTGCCTTCTATGTATACAAAAGCAATGAATAAAGATTAACAAACAATTGCATTTGAGTTATTGTGTTGGTGAAAAATATTGGAAGAAGAACAAGCAAATCTGTCTTAGAACAAGTACACCCAGAATGTTCCATAGAAGCAAGGACATTTAGACTTTGCCTTTCTGCTTAGGGAAGATTATCAACAATGCTTTGGTAAAGAAGAAGATTACAAAACAAAATAAACCCCGTCAAGATTAATACAGTGGCTGCCATGATAGACTCAAACATAAAAATTATTCTGAGTATGGTACCTGTGCAATGAACATGACACAACCTTGTTTGCCTAAACAGAAGACCTGAAGCATCTGCTGCAGAAAGTCAAGAACTGTGTTCTCCAGTATGGACTGAAGCTCAAGATAAAGAAAACAAAGATTCTCACCACTGGGCCACTTGAGAGCACCATTTTAAATGGAGAAAGATTGAGATTGCTAATAATTTCAGCTTACTTGGTTCCACAATCAACACAGTCAGGAAACCAAAAGACTAATTGCACTGGGAAAATCTGCTGTAAAGGACCTCACCAGAGTTCTAAGAGCAACAATCTTCCCAATTACTTGATATGGATTAGAAAGCTGGACAGTGAATAAGGATGACTGAAGAATTGATGCTTTTGAGTTGTGGTGCTGGAGAAGAGTTTTTCGTATACCATGGAATGCCAAGAAAACAAACAGGTCTGCCCTAGAGCAGATGAAGCCAAGTTGCACCTTGGAAACAAAGATTTTGAAGCTCTGTCTCACATACTTTGGGCATGTTGCCATGAGGGACCAATCATTGGAGAAGGACAGCATGCTTGGAAGGGTGGAGGGATACCACAAGAGGGGGAAGACCCAGGATGAGATAAATTAACACAGTAACTGAGATAATCGAGGTGGATGTGTTAGAGACAGTTAGAAAAGGATATAGCAGGTTTCAGAGCTCTTGTAGATAGGGTCCCTATGAGTCACAGGTGACTTAACAGCACATTAAAATAACAATGGTACAGAAGTAGGCAGTGTTTTATTCTATTGTACTTAAAGTTGCTTGGAGTAACCAACTGACAGCACCTAATGCAGATGACAACTTTGTAGCTAAACATGTAGAGAAATTGAAATATTTGTAACAGAAGGTCAAAGACTACAGTCTTCAATATGGATTACCTCTCAACACCAAGAAACAAAAATCTTCACCATTTGACCAATAGACAACATGATGGTGGAGAAAAGATTGAAACTGTCAACAATATCATTTTACTTGAATCCACAAAAAACACACACAGTAACAGTAGTCAAGAATCAAAGATGTGCTTCATTCAGTTTTCCCAATGTCTTGTGCCAGCAACTCTTCCAAAGTGCTAAACAGCAATGATGTCAGTTTAAAGACTAAAGTCAACCTGATCCAAGCCATGGCATTTTCCCTTGAGTCTTATGTATCTGAAAGTTGGAAAGTGAATAAAGAAGACCATAAAGGAATCAATCAATGCCATGGAAAATGCTGTGGACTTCCAAGAGAATAAATAAGTATATCTTGGAAGAAGTGCAACCAGGGAACTCCTAGAAAAAAACATAGTGAAACTTCTGATGTATTTGGGGCATGTTTTCAAGGGGACCAACATTGGAAAAAGACATCATTCTGGAAAAGGTGGAGGGTCAGCGAAACTGAGGAAAATTCTCAACAAGATGGATTAATACAGTGCCTATAACAATGGGCTTAAGATTATAGAGATCATGAGGATGGCACAGGGTAGGATAAGGTTCAGATCTGTTGTTAATAGGGTCATTATGAGTTCTTAATTAAATGGCACCTAACAACAACAATAACATCAAGATGGTTAAGATTAAACAAACAAGAAAACAACAAATGATACTGAAGATGTGGGGAAATTTAAACCTATACTCACTGCTGGTGGGGATATAAAATAGTAAAAGCTATCGTGGAAGACAGTATTGTTATTATGACTCAGAGTGATCCTATGCACCTGTGAACCCTGCTCTATATTGGGCCAATTTCATTATCTCTGACACACCTACCCCCATTACCCCTGTCACTAAGTTAGACCATCTCATCCAGGGTCGTCCTCTTTTGCACTCTCCCTCCAACCTGCCAAGCATAATGTTCCTCTCTAAGAACAGGTCCCCCTGGCAACCTTCCCAAAGTATGTCAAATGGAGCTTCAAAATTCTTTCCTCCAAGGAGTAGCTTGGTTTAACTCAGAATGTGGAATAAAGATAAAAAAAAAAAGATTCATCAATAACGTACATTATAGAGATAACACAGCATTGCTTGCTGAAAGTAAGGAGGACTTGAAGCACTTGCTGCAGAACATCAAAGAACACAATATTCACTATGGATTGCATCTCAAGGTCAAAGAAACAAAAATTCTTACCACTGGACCAATAGACAATATCATGATAGCTGAAGAAAAAAAATGAAACTGTCAACAACTTCATCTTACTTGGATCCACAATCAACACCCTTGGTACCAGTAGTTAGGAAATCAGGAGATGTTTGATGTACTGGAAAAGTGTGTAGTCAGAGACTGCTCCAAATTATTGAGGAAAATGATGCCAGTTTGAGGACTAAATTGTGTTTGATTCAGGCCATGGTCTTTTCAATCACTTGCTACTCATCTGAGAGATGGACAATCACTAAAAAGACAGAAGAATTGATGTCTTTGAGCTGTGTTGTTGGAGGAGAGTACTGACTATACATGGACTGCCAAAGATATCTTGGAGAAAGTACAGCCAGAATGCTCCCTGGAGCAAAAATGATATAGTTTCATCTCACATACTTCAGGCATTTTTCTAGGAGAGGAGCATCAAGCTTAAAAGGTAGTGGGTCAGTGAAAGAGAGGAAGGCCTTCAATCAGTTCAATTGACACAGTGACTTGTCATATTGGGCTCTAGTATATCAGGGAGTGTGAGGATGGCACAGTATAGGACAGAATTCAGATCTGTTGTTCATAGTGTCAGCACCTCACAACAACATCCCTGTTATCACTCCATATTTTCAAGTCTTTATCAAATTTTTCCTTTCTTTCACCTCTGTCCTATCCACTAATCTCTGTTATCCTACTGGTTTTCTCCCCCTTTTTTCTGCTCTCCTTTCTCCCTTTCCTCTTTTGAACATCTATATATGTCATGCTAAGTTATTCTCCTATTTTTACAATAGTTTTTTATGTGGTATTTGTACTTATGTGAGTGAGTTATTTCACACAGCATAATGCTCTCTTGGTCTTCCATGTTTTATTGTATTTTATGAAATCATTGCTCCTTAGTGCTAAGCAGTGTGCCATTATGTGAAGATACTACAATTTCTCAACCCATTCTTAAAGGGCATTTGATCTCTTTCCTTTTCCTCATTATAATACAATATATTACAATATAATAATAATAATACAACTATGAACATAGGTGTACCTATCTCCATTTATGTGTCCGTTCTGATTTCCTTGGGATCTATTCCTAGCAGTGAAATAGCTGAATCATATGGGATTTCTATGTTCAACTGTTTGAGAAAACACCTAATTTCCTTCCATAGTGGTTGTAGCATTTTATAGTTCCACCAGCACTGCAGAAGAGTTGCAGTGTCTCCATATCCTCTTCAACATTTATGGTTTTCTGTTGTTAAACTTTACTAATGCTAATGGAGTGAGATGATCTCTCTCTCTCTCTCAAAATTTACATCTCTCTCATTGCTAGGGACTCTGAACATTTCCTTATGCAAACGTCCTATTTTGTGAAGAATCTTTTAATGTCCTTTGTCCAGATTGTGATTGGGTTATTAGTCTTTTTTTCTTGTGGAAGCCCTGTAGTAATCTGTAAACTTTAGTTATGAAATGCCATTGTCAAATGTTTCTTTCTACGTCTATAGGTTTTCATCTCCTTTTATTGGAGAAAGTTTTTCTGCACACAGGGATCTGATTTAAAGAAGGTCTTATTTGTCAATTTTATACTTTCCTGGTTGCACATTTTTGGCCTATGTTTGCAAGCGTAATTATACTGTAGACTAGAGATTCTAAATTTGTTCCCATTTTATTTCATAGGATCTTTATTGTTTGGGGTTTTACACTTAGGTCTCTGGTCCACTTTGAGTTGGTTTTGTGTATGGAGTGAGATAATAATCCTGTTTCATTTTTCTGTATGTGAATATCCAAATAACCAGCACCATTTGTTGAAGACACTGTCGTTTCTCCATTTAATGGGGTTTTTTTTTCATTGTCAAATATCAGTTGACCATAGGTAGATGGGTTGATATCTGGATTCATTGGAATACATTTACCAATGTATCTGTTATTGTACCAGTACCACGCTATTTTGATTGCTATGACTGTGTAGTAGGTTTTAAGACAAAGGAGTGAGATGCATCCTACTTCATTCTTGTTTTTCAGAAGAGCTTTATTTATTTTCTGTCTCTTTCCTTTCCAAATAAAACTGGGAACTGTCTTTTTTGTCTCCTTAAAGAATGAATTTGGTATTGTATTGGGATTGATTGCTTTTCATAGGATTTACCCTACCCTGCCTGTAGTGTTCAGTCTTCCAATCCATGAACAGGGAATATTTTTCCATTTAATTAGGCTTGTTATTTTTTTCTTGGAGTAATGTTCCATAGTTTTCCTGGTAAAGGTCTTTTGTGTGTCTAGTTAGATATATTCTCAAGTATAGTATCTTGTGTTGGGCTATTAGAAATAATACTGATTTTCTAATTTCCCCCCTATGTTTTCTTAGTTTTTGTAGAGGAATTTAACTGATATTTGTATGATGCTCTTATATCCTTCAGCTCTTCTAAATTGGTCTACTAAATGTGCAAGGAGGTGGGGTCAGAAAATCGAAAGAGCCAAACGTGTTCAGCATTTCATGAGCTGAAGGAGGTAAAAAGCAAATTCAAGTCACGAGTTCCAATGCTTAAGGATGCTATGGACAGAATATTGAAGGACCCAGGAAGCATTAAAAGAAGATGGAAGGTGCATACAGGTTACTGTAAAAAAAAATTGGCTGTCACAGAAGAATTTCAAGAAACAAAAGATGATTTTTGATACTTAAAAAAAATCTACTCTTCAAAAATGAATGTGAAATGAAGGCGTTTCCAGATAAATAAAACAAAAAATATCACTAAGAAATTTTGGCTGCAAGAAATACTAAAGACGTCACCAAAGCACCGTGGCACCAAAGCAAGGCATTGCCAAAGCTCCATGTGGATTTATTCTAGTCAATTAGCTAAGTACCTGTCTTAAAAATTTCTTAGTATGACCTGGATTGCTCTCCTCTCAGGTGCAGTAGACCACGGCCCCAACACCTGGAGGCACTCACCCCCACCCTCAGACCCTCTGCCTGGAGGCCCCTGACCACAATGCCTGAACACCCCCACCTGTTGCCTAGACACATTGGCCCTACCACTTGGATGCCCCACCAGCGCTGCCTGGAGGACGGCCCACTGCCACCCCTCTGAACTGCTCAAGGGTCACCAATATCACAGGTGAAGCCATTCCCCCCACCCCCAGAGTGGAATCCACTTCCTAAACAACATGCCTCCAGAAACTCTATGAACTTTGATAAATGACAATAGTTATAGAAAGGTTTGGGGCCATTTGTTCATAGGGTTGTTATGAGTCATGCTCCATTTAAAGACAATTAACAATCTAGAGCTTTAGCCCCAGGCACTTTGGACCAACCTAGCAGCAGCAGTTCCCTGATGGAGAAGGCTGCTAATTCACAGGCCATATTTCTCCCCAACTGAAGCAAATCTTACCTTCAGTCAAAAGTTCAGAGAGAAACTCAGGCAGAGTATATGCCCCATGCTCCTCTGGAGCAGTGGCTTCCTGAGCCAAGGTTATCAGACCAAGAGCCTGCTAAGAACTCAAGCATGAAAAACTTTACCACAGCAATGACACTGAAGAAGCAGGATACCTCACACCATACACAAACCCAAAATAAGATGTCACACTAAAAGAGTGACAAAGTATCAATGGATTTCATAAAGTGAGAAAGTCTGATGGAATTTTGTGACACAGACTTTCAAAGAACAATGAATATTTTCAATGGGTGAAAAACAAACTCGAAGAATTACAGGGCTCTGCAAGCAAAAACCAAGAGGAATGTGAAAAAAAAAACAACAAACCACACAAACGAAACAACAAAACCACCACAATCCAAGACAAGGCAGATAAAACAAATGAGGCATTATAGGCTCTGGAAAAACAAGAAATCAGAAACCAGAATATGAGGACTAATGTCCGATACTGTCAACATGTTGGAGGAACATATGAACAGAGTTGAAGAGATGGAAGATAGAACAAGTGAAATAGAAGATAGAATTGTCACCATTGATCTGCTAAAACAAAAAGCAGAACCAAAAAGGAAGGATGACAATAAACTTAAGAATAAGGTAGGACACCATAAAGAGGAATAACATGCACATAATCAGAATCCCAGAACAGGAAGAAGTAACTAAAGGCACAAAGAAAATTGAGAAAGAATTACTAAAAGAAAACTTTTCAGGCATAATGAAGAATAAGAGAATAATATATATTCAAGAAGCTGAGCAAAACCTATATAGTATAGACTCCCCCAAAAAACCACCAAGGCTCATCATAGTTAAATTTGCCAGAATCAAAGAGAAGAAGAGAATTCTGAAAGCAGCTAGGTAGAAAAAAAAGTAACCTATAAGGGAAAGCAAATAAGATTAAGTGCCGATTTCTTAGCAGGAAACATGTGAGGGAGAAGACAGGGGAATAACATATATAGAACACTCAAAGAATATAACTTTCAACAGAGAATACTGTACCAAGCAAAACTGTCCATCATATATGAAGGACAGATCAAGATAGTCTCAGAAAAGCAAAACCTAAGGGAGTTTGTAAAAAAAGACCAGCAATGCAGGAAACACTGAGAGAAGTCTTTCTGACAGAGATGCCACAGAAAACAAGATGGACTAAAGTAACCAGGAACACCACCAAAAAGAACTCAACAAAATTATAGCAATAAATCATTGCTCTCAATAATTACACTGAATGTGAATGGCTTAAATACACCCGTAAAGAAAAAAAGAGCATCAGATTGGATAAAAAAACAAAATCCATCAATATGCTAGCTACAATAGACACACCTGGAAAGTGAATATAAAAAAAAATTAAATATAAAAGGGTAATAATAAATACTAAACAAATGGCAACTAGAAAAAAGCTAGATTAGAGATATTAATCTCTGATAAAATTATTTTCAACAAAAAACTCACAAAGGACAGAAAAGGTCACTATATAATGCTTAAAGTGTCAATAGAACAAGAGCACATAACAAGTATCTATTCAGCAAATGACAGAACTGCAAAATATGCAAAGCAAACATTAACAAAAATGAAAAAAAATAGACAACACCACTATAATAGTAAGAAACTTCAGTACACCTCTCTCATGGAAAGATAAAACTAGCAGAAATAAACTCAACAAGGATGCTGAAGAATTAAACCACACAATAAACAAATACAATTTCATAAATATATACAGGCCAAGGCAACCAAAATTGTGCAGTATACCTTCTTTTCCAATGTGATTGGAATGTTCTCCAGAATAGAACACATTTTAGGTCACAAGGCAAGCATCAATAAATTCAGAAACATGGAAATAATACAAAGCATCTTCTCAGACCACAATGCTACAAAACGAGAAATTAACAAGAAAATAAAGGAGAAAAGAAGCCATACATTTAGAAGCTGAACAATACCTTGCTTGAACATGTGTAGGTTGTTGCTGTTGTTATGTGCCGTCGAGTCACCTGCTACTCATAGCAACCCTATGTACAACAGTGCTAAACTCTACTCTGTCCTGTGACAGTCTCACTTTCTCCAATACACCCATCCCAATTACCCCAGCCACAGAATCAATCCATCTCATAGAGGGCCTTCCACTCCTGCGTTGTCCCTCCACCCTCCCAAGCGTGATGTCCCTCTCCAAGGACCGGTCCCTCCTTACAACATGTCTAAAATATGTCAGACGAAACCTCAGAATCCTTGCCTCCAAGGAGCCACCAGGTTTAACCCTTTCCAGGATGAATCTGTTTGTTTTCTTAGCAGTCCATGGTACATTCAATACTCTTTTCCAGCACCACAACCCAAAGGAATCAATTCTGCTTCTGTCCTCCCTAGTCATTGTCAAACTCTCTGACACATAACAAGTGATTGCAAAACCATGGCCTGTATCAGGCGCACCTTAGTCTCCAGAGAGACACCATTGCTCTTCAGTACTTTGGAGAGTTCCCTAACCGCAAACTTTCCCATCTCATTATGTCTTTTAATTTCCTGGCTACTGTTGACAAGAGTGTTGACTGTGGAGCCAAGCAAACTAAAGCTGTGAACAATCTCAATCTTTGCCATCCATCCTGATGCTGCCAATTGGTTCAGTGGTGAGAATTTTTGTGTTCTGGATATTGAGCCTCAATCCATATTGAAGGCTGCAATCCTTGACCCTCTGCAGCAAGCGCTTCAGGTCCTCCTTAGTTTCAGCAAACAGGATTGTATCATCTGCATAAAGCAGATTGTTGATAGATCTTCCACCAATCCTGACATCACATTTCTCCTCATAGAGCCCAGCCTCCCGGATGATCTGTTCTGCATACAGGTTGAAAAGGTATGGTGACAGGACACATCCCTGGAATTCGCCCTTCCCAATTTTGAACCGTGCAGTGTTTCCTTGCTCTGTTTTGAAGACTGCCTCTTGGTCCATGTATAGGTTTTGCATTAGCACGAACAAGTGTTCTTTTCAGAATCAGCCACAGTTTATTATGACCCACAGTCAAATGCCTTTGCATAGTCAATGAAACAGATATACATTCCTCTGGTATTCCCTGCTTTCAGCCAAGATCCATCTAACATCAGCTACAATATCCCTAGTACCATAACCCCTTCTAAACCCAGTCTGGACTTCTGGAAGTTCTCTGCTAATATGCTGTTCCATTCATTTCTGGATGATCTTCAGTATAATCTTGCTTGCATGTAAAATCAACGATATTGTTCTATAGTTTCCACACTCTGTTGGGTCACCCTTCTTTGGAATGGGAATAAATATAGATCTCTTCCAGTCAGTTGGCCAAGCGGCTGTTGTCCAATTTTCTTGGCACAACTTGATGAGCACGTCCAGGGCAGCATCTGTTAGCTGAAATATGTCAATTGGTATACTATCTATTCCTGGGCCTTTCCTGGGCCTTATTTTTGTCTATTTCCTTCAAAGCAGCTTGAACTTCTTCCTTCATCACCATAGGCTCTTGCTCATATGTTGTTTCATTAAATTCTTTTGTGTCTGCCAATTCCTTTCGATACAGTGACTCAGTATATTCTTTCCATCTTCTTTTAATACTTCCTGGATCATTTAATATTCTGCCTAAAGCATCCTTGATTATAGCAACTCGAGGTTTGAATTTGTTCTTCAGTTCCTTGAGCTTAAGAATGCTGAGCGAGTTCAGCCCTTTTGATTTTCGGACTCCAGCTCCTTGCACATTTCATTGTAATATTTTACTTTGTCCTCCCACTCTGCCTTTTGAAATAATCTGTTCAGCTCTTTAGTATCTTGAATTATTCCTTCTAATTTGGCTTTTCTGCTTTCCAGTGCAATATTCAGAGTTTCTTCTGACATCCATTTTGGCCTTTTCTCTCTCCTCTGTCTTTGTAATGACCATTTGCACTCTTCCTGGATGATACCCTTGATATCTTCCCACAACTCATCTGGTCTTCACTCACTAGTGTTCAATACCTCAAACCTGTTCCTGAGATGGTTCTGAAATTCAGGTGGGATAGACTCAAAGTCATATTTTGGTTCCCATGGATTTGGTTTAATTTTCCTCAGGTTCAGCTTGAACTTACTGAAGTTGGTGGTCTATTCCACAACCAGCTCCTGGCCGAGATTTCAGAGCTGATATTGAGCTTCTCTAGAGGTTCTTTCCACAGATGTAATTGATCTAATTCCTGTGCATACCATCAGGTGAAATCCATGTATATAACCTGCGTTTATGTCTCTTAAAAATGTATTTACAATAAATAAATCATTGATTGTGCAAAATTCAATCATTCTATCTCCAGCTCCATTTCTGTCACTGAGTCCATGTTTTCCAACTACTGAATCCTTCTCTGTTCCAAACTTTTGCATTCCAGAAGAAAATTAAAAATGAAATTAAAATGTCTCTTGAAACAAATGACAATAAAAACACAAAATATCAAACCCTTTGGGAAATAGACAAAGCAGTAACTAAAGGTCAATTTATAGCAATAAACAAACACATAAAAATACAAGAAAAAAAAGAAAGTTGACTCTGTAACCCAATATCTCAACAAATTGAAGAATAACAACAAGAAAACTCAATAACCTCCAAAAAATGTAAATTTATAAAAATTAGGACAAAAATAAATGAACTAGAAAACAGGAAAACAATAGAAACCATGCACAAAACCAAGAGTTAGTTCATCAAAAAGGTCAATAAAATCAACAAACTACTTGCAAAACAGAAAATAAAGAAAAGACACAAATAATCTGTATAAGATACGAAGGGGGCAATGTCACAAAAGAACCAACTAAAATAAAAAGATTAACAATGGAATATTATGAAAAACTATACCCAAACAAATATGAAAACATAGAGGAAATGGACAAATACTTAGAAAATCACAACCTACATAAACTGACACAAACCAAAATTGAACATCTGAACAGACCCTTTACAAAAGAAGAAAAAATTGGGTTGCTTGGGAATGCAGCCCAAAGCGGGTGGTAAACTCCATCTAAGGCTAAATACCGG
>NW_006400022.1:2382401-2383034 GCF_000299155.1 Elephantulus edwardii | reverse complement strand
AAAAAAAAATAAAAAATTGAAAAGATAATAAAATAACTTCCAGCCAAAAAAAGTCTTGGACCAGATGGTTTTACAAATAAATTTTGTCAAATATTCAGAGAAGAACTATCACCAATTCTACATAACTATTTCCGAAAATAGAAAAAGATGGAATTCTCCAAGACTCATTCTTTGCAGGAGTGGCATCCACTTTCTAAACAACATGCTTCCAGAAACTCTATGAACTTTGATAAATATTGACACGTGTAGAGGTGCTTCAGGCCTTTTGTTTATATGGTTGCTATGAGTGATGCTTGATTTGAAGTCAATAAACAACAACATGAAGTGTGCAAGGAGTTGGAGTCAGAAAACCAAAAGGATCGAACTCTCTCAGCATTTCTTAAGTTCAAGGAACTGAAGAACAAATGCAAACCTCGAGTTGCTATAATCAAGGATGCTTTAGGCAGAGTACTAAATGATCCAGAAAGTATTAAGAGAAGGTGGAAATCATATACTGAGTCATTGTTTCAAAAGGAATTGGCAGACACAAAAGAATTTAATGAAACAACATATGAGCAAGAGCCTATGGTGATGAAGGAAGAAGTTGAAGCTACTTTGAAAGAAATAGCAAAAAATAAGGCCCCAGGTATAGAT
>NW_006400022.1:2376681-2381176 GCF_000299155.1 Elephantulus edwardii | reverse complement strand
GTCGCTATGAGTCGCAGGTGACTCGACAGCACATAACAACAACAACATACTATGAAGCAAACGTATCCTTGATGCCAAAGTCAGGTAAAGACACCACCAAAATAGAAAACTATAGTCCACTATCTTTCATGAACGTAGATGCAAAAATTCTGAATAAAATCCTGGCCAATGGAATCCAACAGTATACCAAAAAAAGAATTAACCATGACCAAGTGAGATTCGTAACAGGTATGCAAGAATGGTTCAACATAAGAAAAAACAATCAATGTAATTCATCACATTAACAAAGCAAAGAACAAGAACTTCATGTTCCTATCAATGATGCAGAAAAGACCTTTGACAAATCCAACACCATTTCCTGATTAAAACATTCAACAGAATAGGATAGAGGGAAATTTCCTCAACATAGTAAAAAGTATATATGCAAACTCAAGAACCAACATTGCTCTCAATGGAGAGAAATTAAAGGCATTCCCTTTGAGAACAGGCACTAGGCAAGGATGCCTTCTATCACTTCTCCTATCAATATTTCATTGGAAGTCTTAGCAATAGCAATAAGACAAGAGAAGAAAATAAGAGATATCCAAATTGGCAAAGAGTTGGTAAAATAATCTCTACACGAAGATGATATGATAGTATACTTAGAAAACCATATAGACTCAGTGAGAAAACTTCCGGACATAGTTGACCAATTCAGCAAATGGCAGGATACAAGATCAACATACAAAAATCAGTTGAATTTCTCTACAGTGATAAAGGGAATAGAGAACTGGAGCTAAGAACATTATTATCAATAACAATGGCTAACCCCAAGATTAAATACTTGGGAGTAAATGTAACTTGAAACGCCAGTGACCTATTCAAAGAAAACTGCAAAACATAACTACAAGAAACAAAAAGACACCTGGAGAAATGAAAGAATATGCCCTTGGACAGGAAGACTCAATACTGAGAAAATAACAATTCTACCAAAAGCAATGTAGAAGTTTAATGCATTCCCAATATAAATACCAATTTTATTCTTCATCGAGATGGAAAGGCAATTTACAATTTCATTTGTAATAAAAGGAGACTCTGAATAAGAAAAACACTCCTTAAAAAGAGAAACAAGGTAGGAAGTATCTCACTCCTGATAGCAAATATTACTACACAGTCATGGTGATCAAGTCAGCATGGTACTGGTACTGTGACAAACACATAGATCAATGGAATAGAATTGAGAACCCAGAAATTTGCTCTTCTACTTATGGTCATTTTTGACAAGGAGATGAAATTGGTTAAGTGGAGAAATGAGAGCCTCTTTAACAAATGGTGTTGACAGAATTGAAAAACTATGCATAGAAAACTCAAGCCAGTTCCACACTTCACACCATACACAAAAGCCAACTCAAAGTGGATTAAAGACCTAGGAGTAAAACCAAGGATGATAAACTTCATCAGAAAAAATCTTGGAAGAACTCCAGAAGCCCTAAGCCACAACATGAACAGTTTCCCAAGCATCCAGAAAAACCTACAACCAGGAAAAGAGATGAATGGGATCTTCTAGCCATCAAATCCCCATGCACATAAACTTTTCAACAGGATAAAAAGGAAAGCAACACACTGGGAAAAAACATTTAGTAATGACAGGTCTGATAAGGGACTTTTATCTAGAATTTATAGAATATTCCAGCACCTTAACAGGATAAAGGTAAACAACCCAGTCACAAAATGGGCACAGGATATGAACAGACACTTCACCAAAGAAGGCATTCAGATGGCAAACAATTATATGAAGTAATGTTCAATATCCGTAGCTCTATGAGAGATGCAAATAAAAAAAACTATGAACTATAATCTAACCTCAGTAAGAATAGCAAAGTTCAACAGAGCAGCAAATAACAAATGCTGGTGAAGTAGTAGAGAAAATGGAACCCTTATTCACTGTTGGTTGTAATTTAAAATGTTGCAACCACTATAAGAAGGCAGTATGGCACTTTATCAAAAAGTTTGAAATAGAAACACCATTTGACCCAGCAATTCCACTACTAGGAATATAGCATAAAGAAAACAGAATTACCACTCAAACAGATATATACACACCCATATTTATTGCTGTGTTCTTCACAATAGCAAAGAGATGAATGCAACCCAAGTGTCTTCAACAATTGAATGGTGAAGCTCTGGTATATTCATACAATAAAATACTGTGTAGCACTGAAAATCAAGGAACTCATAAACTATTATAAGAAATATATGACCCTGGAAGGCATTATGCTAAGTTAAATATTTCAGTCACAAAAGGACAAATAGTGCTTAGTGCCATTGTTATAAAACAGGACTGACATGGGGATTTGGAGATAAGTCAGAAAAGGGGATAAATACAGAACACTGCATTTAGATAGATGACAGGAAGAACTGTCTAAAAGAAATCTATGAGTAGGTATTATTTGCAGGACAACAGTTCATAATAATAGGTACATAGCAATGTGGACGGGGTAGGATGGGGAAGGGAGGAATTTGCACAACAATGAAATAATCTTTTTAAAGAGAAAAGCAAACTAGTGGGAGGTGCAGGGAGGAAAATGTGCAACAATGGATATCCAAGTTTTCAGTAACTTTAGTTAAAATATCAATTAAAAATAATAATAACAAAAAAATAAAAAAGAAAAGGTCAATAAAATTGACACACTACTAGCAAAACTGACAAAGGAAAATAAAGACACAAGTAATCCGAATAATAGATGAAAGGAGCAATGTCACAACAGAACCAACTAAAATTAAAAGGTTAACAATGGAATATTATGAAAAACTGTACTCAAATATTAAAAGCTAGAAGAAATGGACAAATACTTAGAAACCCACAACTAACCTAAATTGACACATAACAAAATAGAAGACCTGAACAGACCCATTACGAAAGAAGAAACTGAACAGGTAAAAAATGAACTTCCAATAGAAAAAAACTCCTGGACCAGATGGTTTTACAAGTGAATTTTATCAAACGTTCAGAGAAGAACTGTCACTAATTCTACATAAAATATCCCAAAGTCTGGGCATGTTCCTTTGTTCTCTGGGTTTTTTTGTTGCTGTAATTGTTAAGCTTAAAATTTTTTTTATTTTATACTGGTTTGCTTACAAAGTTTGTATATATTGTTTTTCACACCAGATCTTTCTCATTTTCTTTACCCACCCACCCCTCTCCTTATCAAATTGTGAGACTCTGTGATTACTGCATTGTCCAGCCTCATGTCTCTGCACTTACCCTCCCCTGCTTGGATCCTTGTACACATTGTAGTACTTATCTTTGGATTTATATAATGGGTTTATACAGTGTTTTTCCTTATGATACTAAGTTCACTTAACATAATGCTCTCTAGTCACTCCCAAGTTAGGTAGTTATTTTCAAAATTATTGCCCCTGCATGTTGTGTAGTATCCCATTGTGTGAATGTAACATTATTTCTCAAGCCATTTGTTTGTGGTTGGACATTTAGGCTATTTCCATGTTCTTGTGATGGTAAATAATGCTGCTCTGAACATTGGTATACAGATCTATATTTGTGCCACAGTTCTCATTTTCTTGAGGAATATTCCAGCAGTGAAACAGCTGAGTCATATGAAATTTCTTTGTTCAGCTTTTTGAGAAAATTCCAAACCACCTTCCAAAGTGGTTGTACCATTTTACAATCCCACCAACATTATATGAGAGTTCCAACCTCTCCTTACTCTCTCCAACATTTATTACTTGCTGTTCTGTTAAACTTTGCCACCACTACTGGAGTGAAATGACATCTCATTGTGGTTTTGATATGCATATCTCTTACTGCCAGTGATTTTGAGTATTTCTTCATGTGTCTGTTGGCCATTTGAATATGTTTCTCTGTGAAAAGTCTTTCCATGTGTTTTTCCCATTTTGTAATTATGTGATCAGACTTTTTCTTGTGGAGGCCCTGTAGGATTCTGTAAACTTTTGTTGTGAGACTCTTGTCTGAAGTGGTATTGCCAAATGTTTGTTTCCAGTCAGTAAGCTTTCTTTTCACTGTGTTGGAAAATTTTTTTGATACGTACAGAGATTTAATCATTAGAAGGTCCCATTCATCAATTTTATCCTTTCTTGGTTATTTATTTTTGGCTATATATGTTAGCCTTTTGTACCATGAGATAGGCCTTCTAATCTTGGTTATAATTTGTCTATTATTATCTTTAAGGTTTTAGGCTTTATTCCCTAGGTCCACTTTCAGTTGATTTTTGTGTACAGTGAGAAGTGTGCATCCTGCTTCAGCTTTCTGAAGGTAGTAGTCTGATTTTTCCAGCACCATTTATTGAAGAGATTGCTGTTTCCCCATTTGAAAGATTTTTTTTCTTGTTGGCCATGGATAGAAGGATTAATTTCTGTCTTCTTGATTCTATCCCGTTGGTCTATGTGGTGTCATTGTACCATACCGTCATGGTTTGGTTATTACTGCTGTGTGATAGTTTTTTTTAGATCGGGGAGTGCTATGTCTCTCACTTCA
>NW_006400022.1:2369318-2373538 GCF_000299155.1 Elephantulus edwardii | reverse complement strand
ATAGAGCAGGGTTTAGGGCTGTTGTACATAGAGTCGCTATGAGTCGGAAACGACTCGATGGCACATAACAACAACAACAACATATTGGGATTATGTTAAAAATGTAGATTCTTTTTTGTAAGATTGTCATTTTCACGATATTGTGTGACCAGGGAACATTTTTCCCTTCCTCCCCTTTTTTCTTTTATTGTGTCTCACAGAAATTTTTATAGTTTTCTTTGTAAAGATCTTTTGTGCCTCTAGTTAGGGTTAATCCTAAGTGTCTCAATTTGTGGTTGGATACTGTAAATGGTATTACTTTCTTAATTTTCTTAACTGTGTGTTCTGTTAATGTATAGGAATCCCACTGTGTTTTGTATATTGATATTGTATCCTGCCACTCTATTAAATATGTCTATTAGCTCTAACAGATTTTGTTGTTGTTGTTGTTGAATCCTTGGTGTATTCTCTGCACACTATCATGTCATCTGCATATGGCAGCAGTTTAACCATCATGAAGCAACATATGAGCAAGAGCCAATGGTAATAAAGGGAGACATTCCAGCTGCTTAGAAGGAATTGGCAAAAAATAAGGCCCCAAGAATTGATGTATTTCAACTAACAAATGCTGCCCTAGATGTGCTCACCAAGTTGTGTCAAGAAATCTGGAGGACAACTGAAGGGAAGAGATCTATATTTGTTTCCATTTCAAAAAAAGGTGACCCAACAGAGTGTGGAGATTATAAAACAATATCATTGATATAACATGCAAACAAGATTGTGCTGAAGATTATTAAAAAATGACTGGAACAGTACATCAACAGAGAACAGCCAGAAGTGCAGGCTGGCTTTAAAAGGAGTCGGGGTACTAGGATATTGTAGCTAATGTTAGATGGATCTTGACTGAAAGCTTAGAGTTGCAGAGATGTTTCATTCATTATGCAAAGGCATTTGACTGTGTGGATCATAACAAACTGTGGCTAACACTGAGAACAATGGGAATCCCAGAACACTTGATCATGCTAATGTGAAACCTATGCTTGGAACAGGTGGCAGTTGTCAGAACAGAGCAAGGAAACACTGCATGGTTCAAAACTGGGAAGAGTGTAGGCCTATCTCTATACCTTTTCAACCTATATGCAGAACAGATTACCTGGGAGGCAGGGCTGTATGAGGAGAAGCGGGACATCAGGATTGGTGGGAGATTCATCAACAATTTGCATTATACAGATGAGACAACCCTGCTTGCTGAAACTGAGGAGGACCTGAAGCACTTCTTGCAGAAGGTCAAGTGCCCTTCTATATGGATTGAGGCTCAATATCAAGAAGACAAAAATTCTAACCACTGGGCCAATTGGTAGCATCAGGATGGATGGTGAAGTAATTGAGATTGTTAACAGCTTTAGTTTGCTTGGCTCCACCGTCAACACTCTTGGCACCGACAGCCAGGAAATTAAAAGAAATATTGAAATGGGAAAGTCTGCTGTTAGGGACCTCTCCAACGTACTGAAGAGCAATGGTGTCACACTGGAGACTAAGGTGGACCTGATACAGGCTATGGTCTTTGCAATAGCTTGATATGCATCAGAGAGCTGGACAATGACTAGGGATTATAGAAGGAAAATGGATGCCTTTGAACTGTGGTGTTGGAGAAGAGTATTAAATATACCATGGACTGCTAAGGCAGTGAACAGGTTCAACCTAGAGAGGGTTAAATCAGGATACTCCTTGGAGGCAAAGATTCTGAGGCTTTGTCTGACCTACTTTGGACATGTTGCAAGGAGGGACCAGTCCTTGGAGAAGGACGTCATGCTTGGGAGGATGGAGGGACAGCTCAGGAGAGGAAGACCCTCGAAGAGGTGAATTGATTCGGTGGCTGGAATAATGAGGGTAGGTGTGTTGAGTTTGCTTGAGTGGGGTTTTGTACATGGTGTGAGGTGTGGTTCTTGTTTGAATTTTCTGCAGATGGTTTTCTAATTTTGCCAACACCATTGGTTAAAATGGCTGTTGTTTCCCCACTTAATTGATTTCCTCTCCTTGTCAAAAATCAGTTGACCATAGGTAGATGGACTGATTTCTGGGCTCTCAATTCTATTCCACTGATCTATGTGTCCATCATTGTACCACTACCATGCTGTCTTGACCACCATGGCAGTGTAGTAGGATTTGAAATCAGGGGATGAGATTCCTCCTACCTTTTTTCTCTTTTTAAGGAGTGCTTTGTTTATTCAGGGTCTCTTTCCATTTCAAATGAAATTGGGGATTGCCTTTTCCATTTTATTGAATATCGGTATTGATATTTGTATTGGAATTGCAATGAACATGTAGATTTCCTTTGGTAGGACTGCCATTTTTACACTATTGAGTCTTCCTATCCATGAGCAAGGTATATTCTTCCATTTCTCCAGGTCTTTTTTTGTTTCTTGTAGTAATCTTTTGAAATTTTCTTTGACTAGATCCTTTGTGTTTCTGGTTAGATTTACTCCCAAGTACTTACTCTTATGGTGCTAATCCACAACATGAACAGTCTTCCAAACATCCTGAAAACCTACAACCAGGAAAGGATAAAATAGATGAATGGGTCCTTCTAAGAATCAAATTCCTATACATACCCAAAAACTTCTCCAACAGGTTAAAAATGGGAAGCCACAGACTGGGAAAAATATTTGGTAATGACATGTCAGATAAGGGACTTATATCTAGAATTTATTAAATACTCGAGCACAACAACAAGATAAACAACCCAACTGCAAAATGGGCACAGGATATGAATAGGCACTTCACCAAAGAAGAAATTCAGATGATGAACAAACACATTAAGAAACATTCAAAATCCCTAGCTCTAAGAGAGATGCAAATCAAAACAACTATGTGATATCATCTCACCCTAGTAAGAATAGCAAAATTCAAGAGAACAGCAACCAACCAATGCTGGCAAGGTTGTGGAGAAACTGGAAATCTTTTTGAACGTTGGTGGGAGTGTAAAATGGTGCAACCATTATGGAAAGTAGTATGGCGTTTTCTCAAAAAGTTCTAAATAGAAACACCCTTTAGCCCAGTAATTCCACTTCTGGAAATATATCCTAAATAAACCAGAACTGCCACCCAAACAGATATATGCACACCCATACTTATTGAGGCTTTATTCACAATATCAAAGAGTTGGAAGCAACCCAAGTGTCCATCAATAAATAAATGGACAGACAAGCTGTGGTATATTCACACAATGGAATTTTATGAACCACTGAAAAACAAAGAACTAATGAAATATTATACAAAGTGTGTGACCGTGGAGGACATTATGCTGAGTGTAATATCTGTCACAAAAAGACAAATGCTGTATAATTCCACTGTTATAAAACAGGACTGACGGGTGTTGGGGGGAAACTAAGAGGGTATAAATTATGTACATGGCATTGAAATAGATGAGGGTAAGAACTGTATAAAAGGAATATATGATTAGGTATTACTGGCATGACAAGAGTCCAGAATAAGAGCTGCATAGTAAAGTGGGCTGGAGGAGGGGAGGGACTGTATAACAAGGAAAGAACTTTTTTCCCAAAGAAAAAAGAAAACTGGGGGGAGGAAGGGGGCAGGGAGGAAAATGTGCAACCATGAATGAATGGAAATCCAAGTTCTTTTTAAACTTACAATAAAATCTCAAAAAAAATGGATAAAGTGAACTAGAAAACTATAAACAATATAAAAGCATGAGAGTGCAATCCAGAATAACAAGCTTGATATTACAGAAATTGATAACATGTGAGAAGGACAAAAGAGTATGAAGGTATGGAAGACAGAATCAGGCACAACACAAGACCTTCGATGAGAACGTCTTGGAAGAATAAACAGAGATGGAAAGAAAATTAAGAAAACAAAAATAATGTAGTATGACATTAAATGAAACAACATATGCCTGATTAGAATTCTGACTAGAATCGGGGAAAGCACCGGGAAAATTATGGAAGTGATACTAGAAGAAAATTTTTCAAGCATCATGAAAAATGAGAAAATATACCTTGAAAAAGCTCAGTTGAACCCCAAACTGATTATATCCCAAAAGCAAACCATCAAGAGATATCATAGTCAAATTCTCCAAAATCAAATGCAAGAATTGTGTTTTTCATTATTACAAGAAACAAACAAAAAAAAAGCCTAGAGAAGTGGAAGAATATTCCCTGCTCATGGATAGGAAGGCTTAATGTTGTGAAAATGACAATACTACCAAAGACAATATACAC
>NW_006400022.1:2358158-2367698 GCF_000299155.1 Elephantulus edwardii | reverse complement strand
TAAATTAAAAAAAAATATATATATATAATCCTAAAAAAAAAATTGGGTTTTTTTTGGTTGTTTTTGTTGTTGAAGTTGGGAACAAAGACAAAGACAGAATAATAAAAGCTGCTAAAGAAAAACAGAATAATCTACAAAAAAGTTCAATTAAAATAAAGCTCTAACTTCTCAGCAGAAAGCATGTGATTAAGAAGAAAATGGGATGGTATATAAAAAAACTGAAGAAAAAGAATTCCCAGTCAAGAATCATGAAAATGGTACATCAAATATGAAGGAAGAAGTTGGTCATTCACAGAAAAGAAAGAATTTAAGGAATTTCTAAAAGAAAACAAGACCAATTATACATTAAGTACTAAAAATGTCATTCACACAAAGATAAGTGGATGGACCAAAGTAACTAGCAACAAAACAAAAAAGAACTCAGCATAATGGCAACAATTAAATCTGGTCTATGGATAATTACACCGAGCGAGCGTGAATGTCTTAAGTGCACCAATTAAATAAAATGAGCAGCAGAATGAATTTTAAAAAAGCAATGCCCATCAATAGAAGCCTACTGGATACAAATTGAATAAACAAGGTGAAAGAATAAAAATAAAAATTGTAGAAGAATACCAAACAAATGAGTTGTTAAAGAAAGTAGGAGCAGCAGTAATGATCTGAGAAAATAGATTTCATGGTGAAGACCAGCATAAGAGACAAGGAAGGACACTACATAATGCTCAAAGCCTATATAGAACAAGTAGACATAACCTTAATTAATATCTAACACCAAATTATTATTGTTGTTGTCATTATTGATTGCCATCAGGTTGAATATGACTCATAGTTGTATGAACTTTATGAACTACACACCTGAATCTTGTCCTATCTGTGTCATTGTCATAATTTCTGAAATACTGAGCCTATTGTTGTAGTTTTTGTGTCAATAATCTCGTTGAGGGTCTTCATTTTTTTCTTTTCTGTTCCTCCACCATGATTCCCTCTTCTGGAAATAGCCACTTTTTTAGCAACATGCTTAAAGTATATGAAAAAAAGCTTTGTCATCATTGCCTCTAAGGAGCACTCTTGCTGTACTTTCCAAGATATATCAGTGTGTTCTTTTGGCAGTCCATGGACAATTTAATACTCTTCTTCAACACCAAATTTCAAATGCATCAATTCTTCTCTCATCTTTATTCATTGTCCAGCCCTCAAATGCATAGAAAGTGATTGAAAAGACCATGGCCTGAATCAGGCACATCTTAGCACTAGAACTGTTATCATTGCTCTTAAAAAATTTTGGAGACGTTCCCAGTGCAATATGCCTCCTGATCTCCTGACTGCTGGTACCAAGTGTGTTGTTGATTGGGGATGCAAGTAAGATAAAGTACTTGGAAGTATCAAACCTTCTCCATCTATCATGATAATGTCTATTGGTCCAGTGGTAAGAATTTTTTATTTCTTGATGTTAACCTGTAATCCATATTAAAAACTGTAGCCTTTAATCTTCTGCAATGAGCACTTCAAGTGCTCCTCATTTTCAGAAAGCAAGGTTGTGTCATCTGTATAGCACATGTTGTTGGTGAGTCTTCCTCTGATCCTGATGCCATGTAATTCTTCATAGAGTTCAGCTTCCTGGATTATTTGCTCAGCAGACAGATCAAATAGGTACAGAGGGTACAACCCTGACACACACCCTTACTGATTTTAAACCATGTAGTAAACTCATCCAGGGCTGCATCTGATAGTTGAAACATGTCAATTGGTATTCGATCAATTCTTGGGGCTTTTTTCTCCCCCCTAGTGCCTTCAACTTCTGCTTATACGGTACTTTCTGAAATTTTCCAATGTAATTATGTTCTTTTTGGTACAGTAACTCTGTGTATTCCCTCCATCTTTTTTTGATATTTCCTGGATCATTCAACATATTGTCTATAGCATCTTTCAATAGTGTGACTCGAAGCTTAAATTTGTCTTTAAATTCTTTTAGCTTGAGAAATGAAGAGTGAGTTCTTCCCTTTCTATTATCCAATTCTAGCTCTCTGCATATTTCATTATAATATAGAATTTTAATTTATTGTCTTTCAGAGCTGCCCTTTGAAATTTTCTTTCAGCTCTTTTTTTTCAATTGGTTTGCTTGCAAAGTTCATATATATTGTGTTTCACACCTTTTGTCTTTCATATTCTGTTTCATACAAATATTTTCATGCATTCTGTTTTACAAAATTAATCACCTTTGGACCTTGCCCATCAATCCTTGTTTTTTCACCCAGATCCTTCCCATCCCCATTTTCTTTTCTCCTTCCTTACACTTACCAAACTGAGTAACACTTCTGTTTAACCCTTACTCATCCTCATCCCTCTGCTTGCAACCCTTTCCCCCTTGACCACCCGTACATGTTTTACTAGTTATCCTTGTGTTTTTACAATAATGGTCTTATGCAGCATTTGCCCTTATGAGACTGAATTAGTTCACTCAGCATAAGGTTCTCAAGTTTCTCCCAAGTTATTCTGTTGTTGTTATGTGCTGTCATGTTGCCCTAACTCACACTGAACCTATGTACAACAGCTCTGAACCCTGCTCTATTCTGAGCCAAACTTATTGTCTCTGACACACCCAGCCCCTTTCCCCAAGTCACTGAGGCAATCCATCTCATCTAGGTTCTTCTGCTCTTGTGCTGTCCCTTCACCTTCCCAAGTATGATGTCTTTCTTCAAGGACTGGTTCCTCCTTGCAACATTCCAAAAGTATGTCATACAGAGCTTGTGAATTCTTGCTTCCAAGGAGCAGCCTGGTTTCACCCCCTCCAGGATGATTATGTTTGTTTTTCTAGCAGTCTATGGTATATTCAATACTCTTCTCCAGACCACAGCTCAAAGGCATTAATTTTCCTCTATCATCCCTAATTATTTTCCAGCTTTCTGATGCATTACACATAATTGTGAATCCATGGCCTGGATCAGACACCCCTTACTCTCCAGACTGACCTCATTGCTGTTTGGTACTCTGAAGAAGTCCCTGACAGCAGACTTTCCCAGTGCAATTCGTCTTTTAATGTTTTGCCCATCCTTGAGTATTAAAACTCAAGGCTTAAATTTGTTCTTCTGTTCCTTCAGCTTAAGAAATGCTGAGTGGCCCCTTTTGATTTTCTGACTCCAGCTCTTTTCACATTTCGTTATAATACTTAGCTTTGTCTTCCTGTGCTGCCCGTTGAAATTTTCTGTTTATGTCCATAACCACTTGATTTGTTCTCTTTGCTTTGGATTCTCGACGCTTTTAATGCAATACTCAGAGGCTAATCTGACACCCATCTTGTCTTCCTCCTCTATTCTTTATATCATCCCACAATTCCCGTGGTCTTCACTCCTTAGTGTTCAAGGTCTCAAATCTGTTCCTGGTATGGTTTTAAAATTCAAGTAGAATGGAATTAAGGTTGAATTTTTGTTCGTGTGGATTTGATTTAACCTCCCTTAGCTTCAACTTGAACTTGCATATGAATAGTTGGTGGTCTGTTCCACAATCACAACCTGCCAAGTTTTCACAACTGATATTGAGCTTCCCCAGTGATTCTTCCAACAGATGTAGTCATTCTGATTCCTATGCATATCATCAAGTGAAATCCATGTGTATAGTCTTTGTTTATGCTTCTTATAAAAAAGAATTTGCAATGAATAGGTCATTTATTGTATAGACTTCTATTATTCTGTCTCCAGTCTCATTTTGTCACCAAGTCCATGTTTTCTGACTATTGATCCTTTTTGTTGGTCCTGAATGTTGCATAGTATTCCATTGTGAATGTACCACAATTTCACAATCCATTTGGGCTTGTCCATTTTCTTGTGATAGTGAATAATGCTGCTATGAACTTTAGTGGACAAATTTCCATTTGTGTCTCAGTTCTAAAATCCTTGGCTAAGGTGCGCCTGATACAGGCCATGGTTTTTGCAACCACTTGTTATGCATCAGAGAGTTTGGCAATGACTAGGGAGGATAGAAGGAGAATTGACGCCTTTGAGCTGTGGTGCTGGAGAAGAGTATTGAATATACCATGGACTGCCAAGAAAACAAACAGACTCATCCTAGAGAGGGTTAAACCAGGCTGCTCCTTGGAGGCAAGGATTCTGGGGCTTCGTCTGACATACTTTGGACATGTTGTAAGGAGAGACAGGTCTTTAGAGAGGGACATCATGCTGGGTAGAGTAGAGGGACAGCGCAGGAGGGGAAGACCCTCTATGAGGTGGATTGATTCAGTGACTGGGGTAATCGGGATGGGTGTGTCAGAGGCAATGAGATTGGCACAGGATAGAGCAGGGTTTAGGGCTGTTGTACATAGGGTCACTATGAGTCGCAAATGACTTGACGGCACATAACAACAACAACAACAACAACAACAATATGCCAAGCAGTGGGATAGCTGAGTCATATGGAATTTCTATGTTCAGCTTTCTGAGGAAATGCCAAACTGCCTTCCAGATAGGTTGCACCATTTCACAATCCCAGCATCATTATATAAAAGTTCCTAATATCCACATCCTCTCCACCATTTATTGCTCGCTGTCCTGTTAAACTTTGCCACTGTTACTGGGATAAAATGATATCACATTGTGGTTTTGATTTGCATCTCTCTAATTGCCATTGATTTAGATCATTTCTCCATGTGTTTGTTTTCCATCCAAATATCTTCCTTTGTGAAAAGTTTTTCCATGACTTTTGATAAAAGACCCTTCTCTAAAATGGTATTTCCAAATGTTTTTTCCCAGTCCTCTTCAGACTGTGAGTTACTGGCTATATTTGGCAGTCTTTTTATAGGCTAGGCCTTCCAAGCTTGGTCCCAGTTTGTTATGGTTTGAGGCTTTATTCTGATCCACCTTGAGTTGATTTTTGGGTGATTTTATAGTGTGAGATATGGATCCTGTTTTGACTTTTTGCAAGTAGCTGTTCAATTCTGCCAGCACCATTTGTTGAAGAGTTTGTCATTTCCCCATTTGATAGCTTTTATTTCTTTGTCGAATATCAGTTGACTGTAGATAGATGGATCCTTTCTGGGTTTTCAATTCTGTTCCACTGGTCTATGTGTCATTGTACCAGTATCATGCTGTTTTGGTTACTACCTCTGTGTAGTAGGTTTTGATATCAGGGAATGCTATGCTTCCCACTTCATATTTGTTTTTCAGAAGTGATTTGCTTATTCGGAGTCTCTTTCCTCTCTAAATAAACTTGACTATTTCCCTTAGATATCCTTGAAAAAGGAATTTGCTATCTATTGGGATTCCGTTGAACATGTAGATTGCTTTTGGTAGAATTGTCATTTTCACAGTATTGAGTCTTCTCATTCATGAACAAGAAACATTCCCCATTTCTTTAGGTCTTTTATTGTGTCTTTCAAAAAATGTTCTGTAGTTTCCTTTGTATAGGTCTTTTATGGCTCTAGTTACATCCACTCCCAAGTACTCAATTTGTGGTTGGCTATCATAAATGGTATTGCTTTTTTATTTCCTTCTCTGCATTACTATAGAGGAAGAACACTGAGTTTTTTTTTCTATTAATCTTGTATCCTGCCACTCTACTAAATTGATCTACTAAGTTTAACAGTTTTGTTGTTGTTAAATCTTGGGATTTTCTGTGTGCACTATCATATCATCTGCATAGACGGACAGTTTAACCATCTCTTTGCCAATCGGATGCCTTTTATTTCCTTCTTTTGTCATATTGCCCTAACATGTACTTCCAATACAATATTGCATAAAAGTGGAGACAGTGGACATCCTTGTGATACAGGGAAAATTTCTCTGTAGAGCATGATTGGAAGAGATCCATGTATTTTTCCCTTTCCAAAAAATGGTCCAACAGAATGTGGAAACTATCAAATAAGATCACTAGTATTACATACAAGTAAAATAGTGCTGAGGACCATTCAAAACCACTTAAACAGTACTTTAAGTGTAGGGAATTTCCAGAAGTCAAATGATGATTTAGAAGAGGCCATGATTCCAGGGATATCATTGCTGATATCAGATCGATCCAAGTTGAAAGTAATGAATACTAGAACAATATTTATTTATGTTTTATTGACTATGCAAAGGCATTTGTGTAACAAGTTATGACTAACATTGAGAAGAATTGGAATCCCAGAACACTTAGTTGTGCTCATGACAAACCTATACCTTGCCCATGAAGCTGAAGAAAGGGAACACTAAATGGTTTGACAAGTGTATCAAGGTTGTATCCTCTCTCCATATCCATCCAATCTGTATTTCACCTTACGTGTATCCACAATTAACATCCTTAATAGCAGCAGTCAGGAAATCAGATGTATTGCACTGGGAAAGTCTGCAATTAGGAATCTCTCCAAATGATTGAGCAGCAATGTAGTCAATTTGTGGTGTAAAGTATTCCTGGTTCTGGACATTGTCTTTCTAATAACTTTCTATGCATTTGAGAGCTAGACAATGAATAAAGATATAACAGAAGATGAATTGATGTATCTGAGTCAGGAAGTGGGAAAATGGACAGGGTTCAGATCTGTTGTTCATAGGGTTGCTATGGGTCATACTTGACTCAATGGCACCTAACTACCACGCTCATCTTTCAGCTTTGGAACGGATGATACATTTTAACTGCCAAAGAGTTATTGCCTTTAAGCTAGCAATGCAACTCTTTATGAATTACACCACCAGAGCTCCCTTGAACTTTTATGAGTTAAAAGTTGATTGGAGATAGCCCCAGGGACTACATAAATAAATGAGCTTTCATTTTATTATTTTTTAGCTTTCATTTATAATATAAAGGTATAGTTCCAGGTTTCTGATGTATTTATGGGCACATTTTAAGATTTTGGGTGTACTTTCATATTTTTGTAGGTTTATTGCCACACCTCTAGCAAAAACATTTGGGATTACAAATGCAGTTCGCAGAAATATTACACCGAATGCTGTCTTAGAAAATTTTTTTAAATATTCCACAAGGCATCCATCACGGGTAAGTACAAATTCTTTGCATCTGGATTTAAAAATCTTCTTTCTTAATGTTTCTGTTAGTGATGTATAGTTTACCTTATCTGTGGAAAAGATCTGTTCCAATTGACTTGTACGTTATTTTATACATTCAGAGTCATTTCTTTGCACTATTGACAGATCAAACATTACATAAGAATAGCAAGTAAATGCTATAAGAGAACAAAAGTATTAATAGTTTAACTAAAAATTAATGCAAAAAATTTGATGTCAAGATCACTATTTCAAAATTTAATTCTAATTTGTGTTGTTATGTGCCATCGAGTTGCCTGCGACTCATAGTGACCTTATGTACAACAGCCCTAAACTCTGCCCTATCCTGTGCCAATCTCACCATCTCCGACACACCTGCCCCATTAACCCAGTCACCGAATCAATCCATCTCATCGAGGGTGTTCCTCTCCTGTGCTGTCCATCCACCCTCCCAAGCATGACATCCCTCTCCAAGGACTGGTCCTTCCTTGTAATATGTCCAGATTATGCCAGATGAAGCTTCAGAATCCTTGCCTCCAAGGAACAGCCCGGCTTTACCCTCTCCAGGACAAACCTGTTTGTTTCCCTAGTAGTCCATGTTATATTCAGTACTCTTCTCCAATACCACATTTCAAAGGCATCAATTCTCCTTCCATTATCCCTAGTCATTGTCCAGCTCTCCCATGCATAGCAAGTAATTGCAAAGACCATGGCATGTATCAGGCACACCTTAGTCTCCAGACTGACATCTTTGCATTTCAGCACTTTAGATAGGTCTCTAAGCACAGACTTTCCCATCAAAACACATCTTTTAATTTCCTGGCTACTGGTGCCAAGAGTGTTGACTGTGGATCCAAGCAAATAAAAACTGTGAACAATCTCAATCTGTTCATTATGATGCTGCCAATTGGCCCAGTGGTGAGAATCTTTGTTTTCTTGATATTGAATCTCAATCCATCCTGAAGACTGCATTCCCTGACCTTCCACAGCAAGTGCTTCAGATCCTCTTCAGTTTCAGCAAGTAAGGTCGTGTCATTTGCATAATGCAGATTGCTAATGATTCTTCCTCCAATCCTGATGCAACATTTCTCCTCATAGAGCCCAACCTCCCAGATAACCTGTTCTGCATAAAGATTGAAAAGGTATGGAGACAGGATACAACCCTGGCGTACACCCTTCCCAATTTTGAACCATGTAGTGTTTTCTTGCTCTGTTCTGATGACTACCTCCTGGTTCAAGTATAGGTTGCACACTAGCACAATCAAGTGTTCTGGGATTCCCATTCTTCTCAGAGTTAGCCACAGTTTGTTATGATCCACACAGTCAAATGCCTTTACATAATCAATGAAACAAAGATAGATATTCTTCTGGTACTCCTTGCTTTCAGCCAAGATCCATCTAACATTAGCTGCAATATCCCCAATACTACAGCCCCAACTAAACCCAGCCTGCACTTTCTGGTAGTTCTCTGTTGATGTGCTCTTCCAGTTGTTTTTGGATAATCTTCAACAGAATCTTACTTGCATGTGATATTAATGATATTGTTCGATAGTTTCCATACTCTGTGGGATCATCTTTCTTTGGAATGAGAACAAATATAGATTTCCTCCAGTCAGTTGACCAAGTGCTTGTTCTCCAGATTTCTTGGCACAACTTGGTGAGCACATCTATGGCAGCATCTGTTAGTTGAAATATGTCAATTAGTATACCATCAATTCCTGGGTAGGTTATAGATATATAAAATGTACTGGTCAAAGAGAGCAGAATATATTTTATGGTTATGGAACCATAAACATATAAAAGTGAGGATTGGAGTAACTTTCTTTTTTAATTTAATTTTTAAAAATTATTAACATTTTAATGAAAGTTTACAGAAAATTTAGATTTCCATTCACTCATTGTTGCACATTTTCCTCCCTACTTTCCCTTACCCCAGTTTGCTTTTCTCTTAAAAAGATTCTTTCATTGCTGCACAATTTTCTCCTTTCCCCCACCCCCTACTCCCTAGTCCAATTTGCTATGCACCTCTTATTCTGGACTCTTGCCATGCAAATAAGACCTAATCAATACTCATTTTATAAACAGTTCTTTCCTCATCTGTTTCAATGCAGTACTCATCATTTATTTTTCTTTGTTTCCCCCAACCCCTATATCAGTCCTATTTTATAAGAGTGGCATTATGCAGTGTTTTTGTTGTGGAGATATTTCACTCAGCACAATGTCCTCCAGAGTCACTCATTTTGGATAATATTTTATGAGTTCCTTGTAGTTCAGCTGCATCATAATCCATTGTGTGAGTATATCACAGTTTCTCTATTCATTTGGTTTTTTTAGAACAAAAATTCAATCATTGTTTTTTATTCTTAATAAAATATGTTCAGCACAGTATTTACATTGCATTTCTCTGAGAAGCATTTGGTATCTTAAATAAAGAAGGTATATTAAATAGCTCTATATTTGATGGCATATGAGTATGCAAGTTCAAGCTGAAGCTGAGGAAAATTAAACCAAATCCACAGGAGCCAAAATATGACTTTGATTTCATACCACCTGAATTTCAGAATCATCTCAG
>NW_006400022.1:2346521-2356308 GCF_000299155.1 Elephantulus edwardii | reverse complement strand
TGAGGGACAGCGCAGGAGGGGAAGACCCTCTATGAGATGGATTGATTCGGTGACTGGGGTAATCAGGATGGGTGTGTCAGAAGCAGTGTGGTTGGCGCAGGATAGAGCAGGGTTTAGGGCTGTTGTGCATAGGGTCGCTATGAGTTGAAAACGACTCGACGGCACATAACAACAAACCCAGTCAAAATTTCCAATATCAGCCTCTCCATCCATCACCATATACTTGTTTCTATTTAGTTTAGGAAAAGTGTTATTCTTTTGTTCTTTTGTAGCATGAGTATTTTCTCTTTCCAGATCAAAAAATTTCTTCGGGATTTGTGCTAGATGTAGGCATGTTGTTCATGACAGCGATGAACACAAACTTTTTGGCATCATCAGTCACACTGTAGATGGCATCTACACTAAAGTTTCTGTCTTGGGGCAAAAGAGTTTGGGAGAATTAGACACAAATGCTTGAGAGTAGGGTTCCTTCAACTGAAGCGAAATTTCTTTTGGTTTTCATAGACTCCATACAATCTCTTGGACCACGTTTGAGGTACTCTGTTCTTGAATTTTAGTGAACTATATAAATCAAATATCCTTTGTAAATCTAGGACCAGGCAGCTGCAGTTATAGAGGATGACTCCCTGTTCTTTCATCTGTCCCAGTGATCTCTGGTCTAAACTGGCACTGCCAATATACACATGCTGTTTGTCAACAATCCAGAAGGAGGACTGGAGCTAGCCCTTTTTGTAGGCAATCATGTTAATATATGTCACCTCTGTTCCTTTGAATCAGCTGTTATGTCACTCACTAGCTTGATTTCAATATTTTGTGAAGTCATTTGAAGCAGATTTTCAAAAAGGCGATGACCCTGAAATGCTGATGGATGAGTGTGCTTGAGATCCCAATGGGAAGACACTGTGTCAATAGACTTTTTGGCCATGTTGAGTAAATTCATTCTGCCTTGGAAAAGAGATAAATGAAATGGTGAATTTTCTGAAAAGTTCAGGCCTTCAGGAATATTTTCCACCAGGGCAATTCTACTTTTTATGCTGGTTCTTTAGAAGTGTCTTTTTAGTTTCTTGATGCTGACAGGTCAGGAAAAAAAAAAAAAGAAAATAGTCTCAACAAGACAGACTGATGCTGTGACTGCAACAATGGGCTCACACACAGCAGAGGTTGGTGCCTCTGGGGCATAATGTTCCTGTTCTGTTGTGTTGTATTTACTGTCACCTTAAGACAACGGTATTCACCTCACTAACAGTCCTAACAAAATATCACGAAGTGAGTGTCTTTATAGAATAGAAACATATTTTCCTCATAGTTCTGGAGTTCAGAAGTTCAAATCAAGCTCTACTCCACGTGGTTTCCTTTCCTGCTGATAGCCCTGAGAAATCCTTGGGATTTAGTGATCTCACATGGCAGCTCTTTCTACATGTGTGCTTGCCTCTCTCTGAGTAGACAGTACTCCTTAGATGGCTCAGAAATGTACAAGATGATAGCAAAATTGCAGAGGCCAATGGGCGTGACTGTTCATTCGTTTGTTGATGAGCACTTGGGTTGCTTCAGTCCCTTTTCTATTGTGAACAACATAGCAAAAAAAATGGGTGTCTATATATATCTGTTTGAGTGGGAGTTCTGGTTTCTTTAAGTTATATTCCAAATAGTGAAACTTCTGAGTCAAATGATATTTCTATTTCCAACTTTGAGAAAGCGCCATAATGCCTTTTAGAGTAGTTGCACCATTTTACGCTACCCCGGAACCTTGCCAACATTTATTGTTTGCTGCTCTGTTGAACTTCACTATTATTGCTGGGGTGAGATGCTATCTCACAGTTTTGTTTTCATTTGTATCTCTCTTAAACATAAGGATTTTGAACATTTCTTTATTCTTTATATGAATGTCTTTTTTGGTGAAGTGTCTGTTCATATCCTGTGTCTCTTTTGCATTTGGGTTCTTTATCTGTTGAGGTGCCGAAGTAAATAAATTATAGATATAGGTCCCTTATCAGACATGTCATTACCAAATATTTTTTTTTCTACTCTGTGGCTTTCCTTTTTACTGTGTTGAAGAATTTTTTTTTTATGTGTATTTGGTTCTTAGAAGGACCCATTAATCTATTTTATTCTTTCCTGGTTGTAGGGTTCTTAGGATGCTGGGGATTATCATGTTCATGTCATGGACTAGGGCTTCGAGAGTTTACCCAAGCTTTTCTCTGTTGAAGTTTATAGTTCTTGGTTTTGTGCCTAGATTCTTGATCCACTTTGAGTTGGTTTTTGTGTATCGTGTGAGATGTGGATCTTGGTCGCATTTTATACAGATAGTTTTCCAATTTTGCCAACACCATTTGTTAAAGAGGCTTTCATTTCCCTGCTTAAATGATTTCATCTCCTTGTCAAAAATCAGTTGACCATAGGTTGATGAGCTGATTTCTGGGTTCTCAATTCTATTCCATTGATCTGTGTGTCTGTCACTTTACCAGTACCCTGCTGTCTTCATCACCATGACTGTGTAGTACAATTTGAAATCAGGGAGTGAGATGCCTCCTACCTTGCTTCCCTTTTTCAGGAGTGCTTTGCTTATTCAGTGTCTCTTTCCATTACAGATAAAATTTGAAATTGCCTTTCCTATTTTGTTGAAGAAAGGAAATGGTATTTGTATTGGGACTGCACTGAACTTATAGATTGCCTTTTGTAGAATTGTCATTTTCACAATATTGAGTCTTTCTACCCAAGAGCATGGTATATTTCTCCAGGTCTTTTTTTTTGTTTTGTTTCTTGTAGTTGTGTTTTGCAGTTCTTTGAATAGGTCTTTTGTGTTCCTAGTTAGATTTACTCCCAAGTATTTAATCTTGTAATTAGCCATTGTGATAGGTATTGTTTTTCTTAGCTCCAGTTCTCTATTCTCTTTGTCTATTTTCTATTTTCTTTTTAGAGAAATCCTATTAATTTTTGTATGTTGATTTTGTATCCTGCCACTTTGCTGAATTTGTTTATGTCCAGTCATTTTCTCACTGAGTCCTTATGGTTTTCTAAGTATACTATCATATCATCTGCATGTAGAGATAATTTTACCTCCTCTTTGCCAATTTGAATACCTCTTATTTCCTTTTCTTGTCTTGCCACTAACACTAAGACTTCCAACACAATAATGAATAGGAGAGATGATATTGGGCATCCTTGCTTAGTGCCTGTTCTCAAAGGGAATACCTTTAATCTCTCTTCATTGAGAATGATGTTCCTTTTGGTTTTGCATGTATACTTCTTACTATGTTGAGGAATTTCCTCTATCCTATTCTGTTGAATGTTTTAATCAGGAAAGAGTGTTGGATTTTGTCAAAGGCCTTTTCTGCATCAATTGATAGGATCATGTGGTTCTTTGCTTTGTTAATGTGCTGAATTACACTAATTGTTTTTCTTATGTTGAACCACCCTTGCATACCTATTATGAATCCCACTAGGTCATGGCGAATTCTTTTTTTGATGTACTGTTGGATTCTTTTGGCCAGGATTTTATTCAGGATTTTACATCTATATTCATGAGAGATATATGCCTATAGTTTTCTATTTTGGTGGTGTCTTAACCTGACTTTGGTATCGAGAATATATTTGCTTCATAGAATGAGTCTGGAAGAATTCTATCTTTTTCTGTTTTCTGAAATATTTTGTGTAGAATTGGTGACAATTCTTCTCTGAATGTGTAATAAAATTCACTTGTAAAACCATCTGGTTCAGGGCTTTTTTTTTTTTTTAAGTTGTTTTATTACCTGTTCCATTTCTTCTTTTGTAGTGGGTGTTTGATGTTGATCTGTGTTAGTTTAGGTTGGTTGTAACTTTCTAAGTATTTGTCCATTTCCTCTAGATAGTCATATTTGTTTGAGTATAGTTTTTAATAATATTCCTTCTTAACATTTTATTTTAGTTGGTTCTGCTGTAACATTGTCCCTATCATCTCTTATTCTGATTATTTGTGTCTTTTCTTTCTTTTTCTTTGTTAGTTTTGGTAGTAGTTTGTCAATTTTATTGACCTTTTTTTTTCTATTTTATTTTTGTGTGAGTGTACCATCAAATCAGATCTGACTGGTACAGGAGGAGATTGTCCCTCCTTTTCCCGGCAGAGCATCTGGTGGATTCGAACCATGTTCCTCTGGGATTGTAGTTTTTATTGACCTTTTTGAAGAAACAACTGCTGGGATTTTTTTTTGTTTGTTTCAATTGATTTCTATTTTTCTTTCATTTTTTTCTGCCCTAATTTTTATAATTTCAGGTTTTTTTAGAGGGTGTTGGGTTTTCTTCCTCTTCTTTTTCAATTTGTTGGAGATGTTAGGTCAGAGACTCAATTATCATTTTTCCCCTTTTTGCTTTATTTGCTTATTGCTATAAATTGACCTCTAATTACTGCATTGGCTGTTTGCCAGAAATTTTGGTAAGTTGTGTTTTCACTGTGATTTGTTTCAAGAAACTTTTTAATTTTGTTTTTATTTCTTCTATTACCCACTCATGTTCAAGCAAGGTGTTCAGCTTCCAAATGTTTGGGGTCTTTTTCTCCTTTGTTCTCTTGTTATTAATTTCTAATTTTGTAGCATTGTGATCTGAGAAGATACTCTGTATTCTTTCTATTTTACTTTTTAATATTTCTTGATGCTTGCCTTATGACCTAAAGTATGATCTATTCTGGAGAATATTCCATGCACATTGGAGAAGAAGGTATACTGTGATTTTCTGGGTGCATTAGCCTGTGTATACCTATATCAAGTTGGTTTAGTGTGTGGTTTAATTCTTCTGTATCTTTGTTGAGTTTTTTTCTGGTAGTTCTGTCTTTTCTTGAGAGTGGTGTATTGCAGTCTCTTTCCACTCTGTTGGTGTTGTCTATTTATTTTTTCAGTTCTGATAATGTTTGCTTTGTATATTTTATAGCTCTATCATTTGGTGCACAGATACTTATTATGGTTATGTGCTCTTGTTCTATTGACTATTGTATTCTATTGTATTCTATTGTATTCTATTGTATTCTATTGTATTCTATTGTATTCTATTCTATTCTATTCTATTCTATTCTATTCACTATTATATAGTGACCTGAGTTGTCTTTGTGATGATTTTTCTATTGAAATATATTTTATCAGAGGTTTTTTTTTCCTGGTTGACATTTCCTTGGTAATTTTTTTTCTCCACCCTTTTATTTTTAGACTTTCTTTATCTTCAATTTTCAAGTTTGTTTATTGTAGTCAACATATTGATGGGTTTGAGGTTTTATCCACTATGTTCTCTTTTTCTCTTCAGTGGTGCGCTTAAACCATTCACATTCAGTGTAATTATTGAGAGGCAAGGTCTTATTGGTATCATTTTGTTGAGTTCTTTTGGTGTTGTTACTGGTTACTTTGGTCCATCCTGCTTTTTGTAGCACCTCTTTAAGGAGGATGTCTCTCAGTGTTTCCTGCAACACTAGTCTTATTTTTACAAACTACCTTAGTTTCTGCTTTTCTGAGAATATCTTGTTCTCTCCTTCACATATGCTTGACAGTTTTTCTGGATACAGTACTCTTGGTTGAGAGTTGTATTCTTTGAGTGTTCTATGTATGTCATTTGACTGTCTTCTTGCTCACATGGTTTCTGCTGAGAAATTATCATTTAATCTTATTTACTCTCCCTTATAGGTTACTCTTTGTTTCTCCCTAGTTGCTTTCAGATTTCTCTCCTTTTATTTGATTCTGGCAAATTTGACTATTATATGCCTTGGTGTTTTTCTTTGGGGGTCTATTTTATATGGTTTTCACCCAACATCTTGAATATATATTCTCTCATTCTTCATTATGCCTGGAAAGTTTTCTTCTAGTAACTCTTCCACAACTTTCATGGTGCCTTTACCTGTTTCTTCCTATTCTGGATTCTGATTATGAGCATGTTATTCCTCTTTATGGTGCCTCACATTATTCTTAGACTTTCTTCTTTTTCCTTCCTTTCTGATTCTTCTTTTTGTTCTAGCATATCAGTGGTGACAATTCTATCTTCTATTTCACTGGTTCTGTGTTCCATCTTGTAAACTCTGTTAACAATGTCCCTCTGACATGTTGACAGCATCTGAAATATTGGCCCTCATATTCTTGGTTGTGGTTTGTTGTTTTTCCAATGCCTCTAATGCCTCATTTATTTTATCTGCATTATCATGGATTGTAGAGTGTTTTTGTTGTTGTTGTTCTTTTTTTAAAATTCCTTTTGGTTTTTGCTTCTAGAATCTTCATTCAATCATTGTTCCTTGAATTCTGTGTCAGAAAGTTCTATCAGACTTTCTGTCTTCAGGAAATTAATTGATACTGTGTCACTTTTGGGGGGGTGACATATTGTTTTGGGTTTATGTAGGGTATGAAGTAGTCTGCTTCTTCTGTGGCATTGCTGTGGAAGCGTTTTACATACCTGAGGCCTTACCAGGCTCTTGGTCTGAAAACCTTGGCTCAGGAATTCATTGTTCCAGATGAGGGTGGGGCAGCTACCCTGCCTGAATTTTTTTATAAATTTTGATTCAGGGAGCAACTTGCTTCAGATGGGGTTAGTACAGCTATTGAATTAGCAGGAAATTGCTAATGTCAGGCAACTGCTGCAGCTAGGTGGATCCAAGGTGTCCAGGGCTAAAGGTAGCTCCCACCCTGGGAGAGCGGAGGAAATGGCTTCACCTGTGATACTGATGTCTCTGGTGTAATTCAGAGGGGGGTGGTAGCAGGTCATTCTCCAGGTGGTAGAGCATCCAGGCTGTAGGTCCAGGTCCTCCAGGCAGCAGGAGGGAGTATCCAGAAGGCAAGGTTTCAACATCAATTCCACCAGGCAGCAAGGCGAGGGTGACTAGGCAGCAAGCAGGTTTGGGGTCCAGGCAGCAGGGCCTGGGCCACCCTACAAAGAAGCCAGGGCTCCAGGAAGCAGGGCCACAGTCTAGTGCTCCAGACAGCAAAACAGTCAACGCCACACTAATTAATTGACTGGAACAGGTCCATGGTGTAACACAGTGGCTGCAAAGACATGATCCATTGGTAAAGTTCATGGCTTAGAGACTTATTTTAATCAACACTTTAGTACACTCAGAAATATTTGGTGTTCCAGAGATTGACTCATTATGAAATTGACTCTTAAGAATAGATACTGGCCTTCATAAAATGTTGTACATGTTTACATAGTACATAAAAAAATTACTGGTTTCTAGTCTAATACACTCTACTCATTCCCATCTTGTTGAATCTAACTGACTACTGATCTTCCAGTGGGCTTTCAGAGGTTGAGAATTGTATGGGAGGAGATTGTCCATCCACTAGAGCAGCTGGTGGATTTGAACCACTTTCCTTTGCATAGATTCTTACCTACTCAGTCTGCACATTGAGCCAATCGTTCAAGAAGCATGCCTTTGTGAATAAGAATGTGCCATTAGATATGGAGGAAGACTCATTAGCCATCTGCATGGTGCAGAGGACCGAACTTGCTTACTGAAAGTGAGAAGCCCTTGAAATACTTGCTGCAGAAGAACAAAGACTACAGTCTTCAATGTGGATTACATCTCATCATCAAGAAACTAAAATCCTCACCACCAGGCCAATAAGTAATATTATTATAGATAGAGGATGGACTGAAGTTGTCAATGATTTCATCTTACTCAAATTCACAATCAGCACCCTTGGAACTAACAGTCCAAGAGATCAGGAGACATATAGCTTTAGGAAAGTCTGTTGTCAAGAACATCTCAAAAGTCATGAAGAACAATCTCAGTTTACAGACTAAGAAATACCTGATTCAAGCCATTATCTTTTCAATCATGTTATCTTTTTCAATGTATGATATGGACAATGAATAAAGATGACAGAAGAATTTTGCCTTTAAGTTGTGGTGTTGGAGAAAAGTACTTAATATCCAATCCGTTTTCAAAAGATCAGACATATAAATCTTGGAGAAAGTGCAGCCAGAGTGCTCCTTATAAACAAAGATGGTGAAGTCTTTGTCTTTGGCTATGTTGTTCAGATGGGCTGTTCTTTGAAGGGGACAAATGCTTGTAAAAGCAGAGGGTCAGTGAGGAAGAAGAAGACCCTCAATGAGATAGGTTGACGTAGTGACTTCAGCAATCAACTAAAATGTGTCTGACATAGAAAGGATGGTCCTGGATAGGACAAGGTTCCCATCTGTTGTTCATAGGTTCACTGCTCAACAGCACGTAACAACAACAGGTATGTTCTAGGATTTACTCTAGCAAAATTATACCATTATAGTTAGAAAAGACAGATGAAAAAATAATAAACTTCTCTGAATGTGGTATTACTTCCACGGTAAATGCATATACCTACTACTAATTTTCCAAGTCAAGAGTATATGCTAAAGCAATTTAAGGATTTTGTTATGTGCCATCAAGTCACCTGTGACTTATAGCGACTTATGTACAGTACCTCTGAACCCTGCCCTATTCTGAGCCAGTCTGTCTCTGACACAGTCACTGTGTCAATCCACCTCATCCAGGATCTTCTTCTCTTGTGCTGTCCCTCCACCCTTACAAGCATGATGTACTTTTAAAGGACTAGTCCCTCCCAGCAGCATGCCCAAAGTATGTGAGATGAAGCTTCAAAATCCTTACTTTCAAGGAGCAACTTAGTTTCACTCTCTCCAGGACAGACCTGTTTATTCTCTTGACAGTTCATGGTATGTTCAATACTCTTCTCCAGCACTACAACTCAAAGGTACTGAATCTTATATCATGCTTAGTCATCGCCCAGCTCTCTGATTCACATAGAAGGTAATTATGAAGACGATGGATCAGGTATACCTTAGTTTCTAGAGTGATATTGTTGTTCTTCAGTACTTTGGAATTGTCCCTGAAAGCACATTTAGGAATGTCTATCTGTGCTTCATTGATTATGCAAAGGTGTTTGACTGTGTGGATCATAACAAACTGTGGCTGACTCTGAGAAGAATGGGAATCCCGGAACACTTGTTCATGCTAATGTGAAACTTATACTTGAACCAAGAGACAGTCATCAGAACAAAGCAAGGAAACACTGCATGGTTCAAAATTGGGAAGGGTGTACGCCAGGGATGTGTCCTATCTCCATACCTTTTCAACCTGTATGCAGAATAGATTATCCAAGAGGCTGGACTCTATGAGGAGAAATGTGGCATCAGAATTGGTGGAAGATCTATCAACAATCTGCGTTATGCAGATGACACAACCCTGCTTGCTGAAACTGAGGAGGACCTGAAGTGCTTGCTGCTGAGGGTCAGGGACTGCAGCCTTCAATATGGATTGAGGCTCAATGTCAAGAAGACAAAGATTCTCACCACTGGACCAATTGGCAGCATCAGGATGGATGGTGAAGAGAATGAGATTTTTCACAGCTTTAGTTTGCCTGGCTCCACAATCAACACTCTTGGCACCAGCAGCCAGGAAATTAAAAGATATATTGCCATGGGAAAGTCTGCTGTTACAGATCTCTCTAAAGTACTCAAGAGCAACGATGTGTCTCTGGAGACAAAGGTGCGTCTGGTACAGGCCATGGTCTTTTTAATCACTTGTTATGCATCAGAGAGCTGGACAATGACCAAAGAGGATAGAAGGAGAATTGATGCTTTTGAGCTTTGGGGTTGGAGAAGAGTGCTGAAGGTGCCATGCACTGCTAAGAGAACAAACAGACCCATCCTGGAGAGGGTTAAACTGGGCTGTTCCTTGGAGGCAAGGATTCTGAGATTTCGTCTGACATACTTTGGTCATGTTGTAAGGAGAGACCGGTCCTTGGAGAGGGACATCATGCTTGGGAGGGTGGAGGGCAGGCGCAGGAGGGGA
>NW_006400022.1:2319238-2346353 GCF_000299155.1 Elephantulus edwardii | reverse complement strand
GTTTGACCCAGAGCTGCTTTTCAACGACCAATTCCAGTACCAAAACCGCATCGCTTCTGAGTTTAACGCTCTCTACCACTGGCACCCTCTCCTGCCTGACACCTTTAAGATTAAAAACCAAGAGTACGACTACCAACAGTTTGTCTACAACAACTCTATACTGCTGGAGCATGGAGTGACGGGCTTTGTTGAAGCATTCACCAAGCAGGTTGCCGGCAGGGTTGCTGGTGGCAGAAATGTCCCAATTGCAGTAAAAAAAGTAACAGAAGCATCTCTGGACCACACCCGAGAGATGAGATTTCAGTCTCTCAATGAGTACCGCAGACGCTTTATGATGAGACCCTATTCATCCTTTGAAGATCTTACTGGCGAAAAGGAAATGGCTGCAGAGTTAGAAGCTCTCTATGGTGACATTGAAGCTATGGAGCTGTATCCCGGCCTGCTGGTAGAAAAGCCTCGTCCAGATGCCATCTTTGGGGAGACCATGGTAGAACTAGGCGCACCATTTTCCTTGAATGGGACTGATGGGTAATGTTATATGTTCTCCTGCCTATTGGAAGCCTAGCACGTTTGGTGGAAAAGTGGGTTTTAAAATCGTCAACACAGCCTCGCTTCAGACTCTCATCTGCAATAATGCGAAAGGCTGCCCGTACACTGCATTCAGTGTCCCAGACTCCCACCAGGTCACCGAGACCGTCACCATAAATGCAAGCTCTCCTCCCTCGAGCCTAGATGACATCAACCCTACCGTCCTGCTTAAGGAACGTTCATCTGAGCTGTAGAGAAGTCAATTGGTCATTTATTTGAACTGGAACTATGAAACATTGGAAGCACCTTATTTTGGAATGCTGAAATATTTGAGACATCTGTTACAAATGAATTTTAGATGAAATCGTTAATCAGACATTAGCAATTTCTTGTGATTTTTTTTTAATGTAGAACTTTCAGGTTTTCTTTAACTTTAAAATTTTATACTGGTTTATTTACAAAGTTCAAATACATTCAATCACTTTTACATTAGTTCCTGTACTAGTTATAAAACATACTTCTACATATTGTTATAACAATACCAACTTCCGTCAATAGCATGAGCTATTATAAATTTGAATGGATAAACCAGTGCAAATTAGTGATTGAAACATAGCATGAGAGACACTGTGCATTTGAATCAAGCCTGATTTTTATGCTGCTGCTTTTCCTCTATTAGCTATTTTGCTAAGAGAAACTCTAGTCTGGGCACTTTACCTTCAAATGTTTTCCTGGCCTTTAGGTCTGAATTAGTCTTTCTAATAAGTATTCGGGGAAACCTCAGCTCAGGACGACTATTTAATGCCTGAGTGGTGAAAACATGTTACCCACTCTGCTGCTAAACTTGAGTTCAGAGGTTTGAATGTCCCCCAAAAATCCCTCAGAAGAACTACTTCCCAAAATTCCTTAACAAGGAATGTGGCTTACAATAAATACAAGGCCAAAGGTGGTAGTGTTTTAGAAAGAACTTAAGAGTTCTTTACAGGAGGGAATTGTTTTCTTAAAAGGTTTAATGTTAAAGAAATTTGAAATGCACTGATCTTGTTAACATTAACCTGCTGACTGAACCTGGGAACTGGGAATCTGTATGTGAATGTATTGGTGCCTCAGACAAACGTGTTAACTTATGTTAAAAAAAATCGAAGTAAATTTCTGGTTTTGTACTATTTATGAATTAAAAATCTTTACAAATTTTGATTCTAAAAAAAAAAAAAACAAAAAAAAAAACCAATTTCTCCTTTGATTTCCTAACTGCTGATGCCAAGAGTGTTGGATGTGAAATCAAGTAAGACAAAACTGTGTAAAGTCTCGATCTTTTCTCCATCTGTCTTGATGGTGTTATTTGGAACTGTGGTGAGAATTTTTGTTTTCTTGATGTTGAGCCTCATTCTATCTTGAAGACTGCAGGTCTTCACCTTCTGCAGCAAATGCCTTAGGTCCTCCTCTGTTTTGGCAAGCAGAGTTGTGTCATATGAATAACACATGTTGTTGATAAATCAGTCTTCCTTCAATCCTGATGCCATATTTGTCCTTATTAAGTCCAGCCTCATGAATGATCTATTCAACATATATATGGAAAAGATATGGAGATAGGATACGTCCCTGATGCAGTCTTTCCTCATTTTGAACCATGCAGTGTTTAAACCCTTGCTCCGTTCAAATGACTGCTTTCTGGTCCAAGTATAAGTTTCCTATAAGCACAATAAAACGGTCTGGGATTCCCATTGTTCTTAAAGTATGTTGTGATCCACACAGTCAAATGCCTTTGCATAGTCAATAGAACACAGATAGACATTCCTCTGGTACTCTGTTTTCAGTCAAGATCTATCTGACATTAGCTATGAGGTTCTGAGTGTCATGTCCTATCCTAAACCCAGCTTGCACTTCTGGAAGTTCTCTGTCGGTGTGCTTGTGACTGAAAAATCAGTCATTTCTGGACAATCTTCAGCAGGACCTAACTTGCATGTGATATTAGTAATACTGTTCAGTAACTTACATATTTTGTTGAATTACTTTATTTGGAATGACAATAAATACAGATATCTTCCAGCCAGTTGTCCTTCAGATTTTTTGGTACAACCTAGTGAGCATTTCCAGGCCTGCATCTGTTTGTTGAAACAAGTCAGTTGACATTTCATCAGTTCCTGGGGCTGTTTTTTGCCGATTCATTCAGAACAGCTTAGTCCTTCATCACCATTGTCTCTTGGTCATTTGTTATTTCATTAAATTCTTCTGTGTCAGCCAGTTCTTTTTGATACAGTGATTCTGTGTATTCTTTCCATCTTCTTTTAATATTTCCTGGGTCATTTCATATTTTGCCCGTAGCATCCTTAAGTGTTGTAACCTGAGGCTTGTTCTTTTTTCTTCAATTCCTTCAGCTTAGAAATACTGAGTGAGTCTATCCCTTTGATTTTCCATATGCCAACTCTTTGCACATTTTATTATAATACTTTTTTTTGTCTTCTGTTCTTGTCTATTCAATAATTTCCACATTGTGTTGGGTTGTCCTTTTTAGGGATGGAAACAAATATTTATCTCTTCCAGTCCGCTGACCAGGTAGTTGTACTTCAGGTTTTTTGGCACAACTTGGTGATATTTACCATGTGCATAGTAGGTAAATATAGCAAAAGCTTGGTTTGTAAAATTTTAGTAGCTTATAATGACTAGAATTTGGGAAGATAAGAAAGGAGCAAAAAGTACACAACTTTATAGTGTGTTCAAATGTGAAATCAAAATAATTCCACTAGTACATTATGTTGACCAGTGCCATACAGAAAACTTTTTTTTTACTTTATGACTAAGGCAGATTGCTGAATAAACCAAGTAAACTTTTATGCTAATTTAGAATATGAGTTGTACTACTGAAAAAAGTATTACAAGCATAGTACTTCTATATGAAAACTTAGAATAGTATACAAAGTAATTGTAATAGGGTTTAGAACAAAGTAGCAATTTTAATTTGTATTGTACATGTATTTATACATGCTATTTATAATTTGTAATCTATACCATTGATTTTTGTACCTCCTCTAAATAGACTTCTAAAAGATATATTTTTATGCATGTCTGCCTAATTCAATGATAATTTCAGGGGAACATAATTTCTTTCTTACATGTTTATTTACTTCTCCATAATACCTTTCATACATTATGTATTATATTTCATAAATGCTTGTTGCCTATATTAACTTTAAAAGGTACTACCAGAGACCTTTGCTTACAAGGAATTTCTGTCTTAATAGTATCTATGTAGCTAGTATTGCCAAGCTTGACACTTGATACGACACTGAATGTCAAGCCAATATTACCAGGCTTGACAAGTGAATGTAATCAAAGTTAAGCTTGGTGGTACTGACAAGAGATAGGTAAAGCTAGTAGTATAAATTAGCATATTTTCTTATTTTACTCAGCAGCTTGTCTTCTTTCAGTATAAATAACTAAAATTCTCTCTGTACAACATTACTACATTCACCTGTGTTCTTAAATTTAAAAAATTATATAATATACTATTGCTGTTTTCAAGATATATTTATTAAACAAATTGGCTTCAGATATAAACTAGCAGTTTCAGATTTAAACACGTATATGCTATAATGAATCCCTTGCCAATGTTAGATTTACCTTTGATGTTTATTTACTACTGTCATATGCTTCTGAACAATTATATGAGCTACATATATTACTATAGAAATAACTATTCTACTGATAAACAATTGATGTCCTACACATAGACTTGGTTTGGTCCTCACAATGTTGGCCATCAATTATTTTTCATTTTCCTTGAGGTATTTATTACTCAACATAAAAGAATAATTTAATCATTTTAAATAAAAATTCTGAGACCATCCATTTTTTCTGATTGCAATCAACTAGAGTTTGACCCCAGCTGTCTCTTTTGGAAAGGGCATGTACTTTTTCCTTTGCTAAATTATAGCAATTCTTATGGATTTCCTTAACTCTGAAGGTGAAGATAATTTTTATGCAATATTATTTTTAATAATAGATTTAAGGAAAAAATCTTGTATCAGAGAATGAAATATCAAAGTTTGATATTTCAAAAACAATTGCAGAATAAGTTAATTTGTGGAATTATAGATGCTTTACACACACACAAAAGCATGCTTCTGTTGAAAAGTATAACTTAAAATCTCATTATGGTACAGACTATGTCCAGTTAGTCATTTATGTTTATATTTTAACCCTTGTGGACTCTGGAGTTTGTGACCTTTGAGTTAAACCTTAATCAATATTGTTTCAAATTTTAAATCATAACCTGCCACTTTTTCATCTATTTTTGATTACAAAAGTTGGTAGAAATATTCTATTTCCTTCCCTCTGGTTTTAGTTTTTGGTGCACATATTTGAATACTAGTGACATTGACAGGTCTTCCTTATATGTGTATGGACAGTTATCTGTCACTCACAGCATTGTACTTCAAGATGGATCTAGATATGCTCTTTTTATGCAAGCCAATTTTTCCTTACTTTTTAATTCTTGACATATGATTGTTTGATTCAAAGTGACCCATGCCAGTCCATCTCAGCTCACCAATGCCTACTATGTCAATATATTTAAGTGTTCCATTTCTTTTTAAACAATATCCAGTACTTTACGCATGTCTCCAGGAGGGACCAGCCCTTGGAGAAGGACATCATGATTGGAAGAGTAGAGAGTCAGCCAGAAGAGGAAGACCCTAGATGAGATGAAATGACACAGTGACTTTGGCAATGGAGTCAGAAGTGTCAAAGATGGTGAGGTTGGCTCAGGACAGGGCAAAGTTCAGAGCAGTTGTTATATAAGGTCTCTATGAGTTATTCCAACTCAATGGCACATAACAACAACCACTTCTACTTTCCAGAAGAATGCAGAATGCATTCATACTTTTTGTTGCAATTATTTCTTCTTTTGATTGGAATTATTTCATATTAGTTTCAAATAGGCTCTATCTCTGATGAAATTTGAAAGTGGTAAACAACACTTGTTTAAGTTTTTTCTGCATTATCTCCTGGAAATCATGTGATATAATTGAAATGTCACACCAGTTAAATTCTTATTTTCATTTTGATACTACTTTTAGATCTTTAACAAGTCACTAGAACTTTTAGGATTTACACTTCTTCAAATAAACTATAGTACCAAGCAACTAAGAAGCATTAAAATACTTATCAATAAGAACATAAATATGAACAAATTAAACATGTGCATTGCTACTAACTAAGAGTATTGGGATACTGACATTCTCTCTTGTTTAGAATTTTGTGATTTCATAAGCATGAGAAATAAAATCACTGATTCAAGAACTTATGAAAGAATCTCTCTCATCTCTGGTATACAAGTTCTCGGAATCTAACCTTGACAAATCTCTTAAGTTCTTGACAATCTGATTCTGCTCTCTATCATTCATTTCATCCCTTTCAGACTGATATTTATGATCTGACAAAGAAGTGTAACTTGCCGGAACGCCAGATTGAAAGATGGTTTAGGAGTCGGCGGAATCAAGAGAAGCCTTGCCAGATGAAGAAGTTCCAGGAAGCTTGGTAAGATGGAGATTAAAAGATTTTGAAGTGCTATTATTTTGCATGGAGTAGAAAGGTCATTTTAGAAAGAATACTGAGGAGTTCAAACTAAGCACTTTCCCCAATACTTTATTTCAGGCTAGTGAATCATTTACTTTCAGGGTTTCTATTTCCTTCTTTGTAAAATGGGAATAATATGCTTGCTTTACCTACCCTTTACTCTTAGTTGACATCAAGGTGACTTCAGCTCAAAGAGACCCTCCGTACAACAGGAAACACACACATATACACCCCCCCCCCAAACCAACAACCTTTCTTGATCATATGCCATCCTCACAGTCTGCTTTTTTTCATTTTATTTTTTAATTTTAATGAAAGTTTACAGAGACTTAGAGTTTCCAGTCATTCATTGTTGCTCTTTTCTCTCTGCCCACCCCTCCCCCAAATTCACTCTTGTCTTTGAAAAATAAAAAAAAACAAAACTCCTTTATTGTTATGTATTCCCTCCCCTGAAGTTCACTCCACTGTGCAGCCTTCATTCTGGACTCCTGTCATGACATTAATACCCGATCCTATATCCCTTTTAAACAGTTCTCTCCCTCATCTGTTTCAATGAAGTATACATCAGTCTGCTTTTTAAAAGACCATAGTTGCAGACATTGTGTCAGTTAATTTCATTGAGAGCCTTCTTCTTTGATGAATTTCCACTTTCCAAACATAATATTCTCCTCAAAGGACTGGCTTCTCAAGATTTTTCTAAGTGCACTCTTGGCTCCCTAACGTGAATAAGAAGTTTTATGTTCTTCAAATGAAGTATAGAAGATTATAAAAATATTTTTACTGTTTATCTTTTTAAGGGTAAAGACTGACTTCAGCTCATAAAATTTTAATCATAAATTTCCAACCACATCATAATAAGAACAGAGAATATTGGAAAAGATGTGTTTTGGATCATTACTCTAACTCCCTAATGGATTAGGCAACCTTTTGTTTGTCTAAGTTGGTCAATAAGGTGGTAAGGTTGGGCTGAAGTGCCAAATAGAAATGTTACCACTGAATTATTTTCTTTAAGTACATCATGACTATAGTTAAAATGCGTTAGGTTAACTTTTTGTTTTATTTGAATTTTGCTTTTTTTCTCCTTGTAAAATGTTGTGTTTATGCCACTCCCTTGATGGCAGAATTGAAACCTATGCAAAGAAAAAAAAATCAATTTCTCGTTCATTTTTGTTTCTAATTATTTTGATCAGATAATAATGTGTTTACTTGAGTTGTGTTGGATGCTGCACTCTAGACACCATTTCTTCTTTTCATGTGTTTGCAACTTTCATTGGACTTTTGTTTTGAGGGTAAAATGAACAAGAAGCTTATATAAGACTGTCAAACAGTTAAAAGGCTAAACTTTAATTACTTTCCTTAATTTTCTTAGGGAGCTCTTGTGGCCTAGTCCATAGGGAGTTGTGCTGTTAACTAAAAAACAGCACTTCTTTGGCAGTTCAAATCCATCAGGCATTCCAAGGGAGAAAGATGAGCAATGCCCCTGTGAATTACAGCTTCCCAAAACTTGCTTAAGAGTTAGCAGTGATATTTGGATAATATGATAGTGTACACAGAATACTCCAAGGACTTAACAAAAAGCCTGTCAGAGCTAGTAGACTAATTTAGTAGATTGGCATGATACAAGATCAGTGTGTAAGAGTCCACCAGGGTAAAAAGGGAAGCCACAGACTGGGAAAAAGTATTTGGTAATGACATGTCAGATAAGGGACTTAAATCTAGAATTTATAAAATCTTTGAGCACCACAACAAGATAAAGGTAAACAATCCAATTGGAAAAATGGGCACAGGATATGAACAGACACTTCACCGTAGAAGACATTCAGATGGCCTACAAGCCCATTAAGAAATGTTCAAAATACCTAACTCTAAGAGGGGTGCAAATCAAAACAACTATGAGATATCATCTTACCCCAGTCAGAATAGCAAAACTTAACAGAACAGCAAACAAGAAATGCTGGCAAGGTTGTGGAGAAACTTGAACCCTTATTCACTGTTGGTGAAAGTGTAAAATGGTGCAACCACTGTGGAAGGTGCTGTGGCGCTTTCTCAAAAAGTTACAAATAGAGATACCATTTGACCCAGAAATCCCACCACTGGGAATATAACCTAAAGAGACCATAACTGCCACCCGAGCAGATATATGCACACCCATGTTTACCATGGCTTTGTTCACACTAGCAAGGAGTTGGAAACAACCTAAGTGCCCATCAACAAACGAATAGATAGAGATACTGTGGTATATTCACACAATGGAACGTTACGCTGCATTGAAAAACAAGAAACTCATGTAATATTATTAAAAATGGGTGACCATTATGCTAAGTGAAATATCTCAGTTACAAAGGGACAAATACTGCATAGTCCCACTGTTGTAAAACAGGACTGACACCGGGGTTGGGGGGAGACTGAGAAAGATGGGATAAATAATGTATACTGCATTGAAACAGATGAGGGAAAAAACTGTTTAAAAGGGATATGTGATTAGGTATTATTGTCATGACGAGTCCAGAATTAAGGCTGCATAGTGGAGTGGACCTGGGGGGAGGGATTGTAAAACAGTGGGGGAACTTTTCTTTTACTTTTCGAAGAGAAGAGTGTGCTGGGGGGGAGAGGTGGGCAGGGAGAAAAGTGCAACAATGAATGAATGAAAATCCAAAGTCTCTGTAAATTTTCATTAAAATTAATAAAAAATTATAAAAAAAGATACTTGTTACATAAAAATATTATAAACAAACCACAAAAAGAGCCAGTGAGATTCCTCTACTGTAACAAAGAACACACAGAGAGGGAAAAGGGTGGGCAGGGAGGAAATCATAGGGTCGAATAATTTTGTGGTGGAGGGAGGGGAGTAAAGGAAGTGGGAAAGATCCAGTGGGCATCTGGAAAGATATGGTAATGGTGGGCATAGTTCAATGGTGATTAATTTTATAAAACATAATAAATGAGAATTATTGTAGGAAACAACACAATGTATATGAACTATGTATGCAAACAAATGTAGAAAGAGAGTTAGCTTTGAGTTGATTCTTTTCTAATGACAGTTTTTTAAAGTTTACTGAATACTAGGAATCTAAGAATTAGCCAACACTGAAATATTTCAGGAAGTACCATATGATCCTATGAACAACAGAGCACACCTAGACTAGCAGATATGACAACTGATGCTGAGCCCTCAAGTATGGAAACAAATAGAAGGCGGAACAGCTGTAAGCAGACAGTAATGATTAGAGCAGTGAAGGTAAGAACCATGAATGTAGGAAAATTGGATGTTATTAAGAAGGAAAGGAACGCATAAATATTGACATACTAGGTATTGGCGAAATGAGATGAACTGGCGTGGGAAATTTTGAGTCAGATGTACTATGCTGGAGACAAAAATGTGAGGGGAAAATGGGGTTGCTTTCATAGTTAAAAAGTCATTTCTAGATCCATCTTAAAATACAATGTTGTGAAGGATAGGATAATACCCATACACATACCAGGAAGTCCAGTGAATACCACCAATCATTCAAATATATGCACCAACAACCAGAGCCAAAGAAAAAGAAATAGATTTCTACCAACTTTTGCAGTCAGAGATTGATTAAACATGCAATCAAGATGCATTAAAAATAATGGGTGACTGGAATGCAAAAGTTGGAAATAGAGGAAAAGGATCAGCAGTTGGAAAATATGGACTTGGTGACAGAAATGAAACTTGAGATAGGATGACAGAATTTTGCCCAATCAACGAGATTGCAAATACATTTTATAAGAAACACAAATGCAGGGTATACACATAGATTTCACCTGATTGTATGTACAGGAATCAGATTGATTCCACATCTGTGTAAAGAATCACTGGAGAAGCTCAATATCAGCTGTGAAAACTAGGCCAGGTGCTGATTGTGGAATAGACCACCAACTACTCATATGCAAGTTCAAGCCGAAGCTGAGGAAAATGAAATCAAATTCACAGGAACCAAAATTTGACCTTGAGTCTATCCCACCTCAATTTCAAAACCATCTCAGGAAGAGGTTTGAGGACTTGGACATTAATGAGCAAAGACCGTATGAGCTGTGAGAGGATATCAAGAATATCATCCAGGAAGAATGCAAAAGTTCATTACGAAGACAGAGGAGGAAGAAAAGACCAAGATGGTTGTCAGAAAAAACTCTAAATATTGCACTGGAGCGCCAAGAAGCCAAAAGAAAGGGAAGAAATCAAGATATTAAAGAGTTGAACAGAAGATTCCAGAGGGCATTAATATCACATGCAAGTAAAACACGGTTGAAAATCATTAAAAACTGGTTGGATCAGTATGCAGCCAAAGAACTGCCATAAGTTCAAGCTGAATTTAGAAGAGGCTGTGGCACCAGGAATATCACTGCTGATGTCAGATGTATCTTGGAATCAAAGAATACCAGCAGAATGTCTACTTGTGATTTATTTACTATGCAAAGGCATTTGACTGTATAGCTCATAACAAAAGATGGCTAACATTGAGAAAAATGAGAATCCAGAATACTTCATTGTCCTGATGAGAAACTTATACCTAGACCAAGAGGCTATTGTGCAAACAGAGCAAGGCTTAGAATTATGAAAGATATAAGTCAGGGTTATATCTTTTCTTCACACCTATTCAATCTGTATATTGTTGTTGTGTACTGTAGAGTCAGAAAAAACCTATAGCTAATCCATCAGCAGGTTTTCAGAGGCAGTTAATTGCATGGGAGGAGCTTGCCTATCATTTTCTTGTAGAGCAGCTGTTGACCTCTAACCTCATACTTTTGTATACTCAACCAATTATTCAAGAAGTTGGACTCTATGAAGAAGAATATGGCATCAGGACTGGAGGAAGACTCATCAATAACATGTTATGCAGATGACACAACTTTGCTGCTGAAAGTGAGGAACATTTCCAGTGCTTGCTGCAGAAGATGAAAGACTACAGCCCTTTATGTGGATTGCATCTCAATGTCATGAAACAAAATTCTCACCACTGGACCAATGGGCAACAACATGATAGATGGAGAAAAGATTGAAACTGTCAACAACTTCATTTTACTTGGATGCACAATCAACACTTTTGGTACCAGCAGTCAGGAGATCAGAAGACATATTGCCCTGGGAAAGTCTGTATTCAGGGACCTCTCAAAATTATTGAGGTCCATTGATGCCAGTTTGAGGACTAAAGGAGCCTGATTCAGGCCCTGGACAATGAATAAGTGCTTCATGCTTCCCAGTCTCTAGCCTCCATCAAACCAGCCACCCTTAGTAAAAGACACAGATGGGTGTAGCTCCCTCCTGACAAGCCACAGAAGAGAAGAATGGAGTGCAGGTCGGCCTATACCAATAAGAGAGACTTGAGGACTGCACTATTTAGACCTTGCCATTTCTTTGGGCCTTTGTCTGCTCAGGCAGGAATAGCTCTCTCCCAACCAGCTACAGAAGAAGAAACACTTATGAGGGTCTGTCATTAGCACCAGCTGAGATGTGTAGACTAAAGGCACTGTTGGACCTTGTCTCTTCCCTGGGCCTTTGTCTGCTTTAGCAGGAGTGGCTCCCTTCTGACTAGCTGCAGAAGAGGAGACAAATATGTGGATTAACCACACATTAGCCACAGGAGAGGAGAAAGATGCATAGGTTGGCCATTAGCACAAACTGAAACCTGGAGACTAGACTGTTTGGACCTTGCTGCTTCCTTGGCCTTTGCTTAGGCGGAAACAGCCCTTTCCAAACCCACTGCAGGAGAGGAGAAAGGTACAAAGGTTGACCATTAGTACCACCTGACAATTTGAGAGTACACTGTTGGGAAATTGTTGCTTCCCTGAACATTTGTCTGCTCAGGTAGGAGTGGTTCTCTTCTGGTCATCCACAGAGGAGAAAGGTGAGTTTGTCAGTCAATAGCACCGAGCAACTGAATCTAGGGGCTACACTGTTGGGACTTTGGCACTTCCTTGGGCCTTTCCCTGAGTAAAATATCCCAGGCAGCACTATCCCTAGGTGAACCACCTCCTCCCACTCAACTGCAAAAAAAGACCCAGAAGTGGGCCTACCACAGGTGGGGAAAGGAGAGACCCCAGCTCCCTGAGGCTAAAAGGACAACTGTATGGAAAGCTTGCCACAGGAAATGAGGAAAAGAAATGGGAATAGAGCTGCCCATAGACAACTAGCAAGGAAGATTCCCACTTGGAAATGAAATCAGGGGCAACACTTAAAGACTGCAGCTTATCAATAGCATGATAAAGATAAGGAACTTAAAACAACCTACTCAGACATAGCAGAAACTACCATACACTTGTCAAGAAAAACTTGACAATGTCATTAAAACAGCAAGAAGATTCAAACATTAGGGGGCGGGGGGACCAAACCAAAAACTGTCTCCTGAACAAGCTGATCAGATTGCAGACCCAGTGAATGAATACCCTAGAGACAGGGAGACAGGATAAATATATTGACAAGGAGTTGTAGGAAGAGCTACTGAAGAAGCTACAAATAATGGAAGAAAAAAATTGAAACCACAAATAATGAGATACAAGAATTAAAAAACAAACCCAATCATCATTGAGAGAGGATACAACCAACACAGTACTAGAGAGAACCAAAAATACATGAAAATGCAATCCAGAATATGAAAATAGAAATTACAGACTTTTTCAACATGGTGGAGAGACAAAAAAAGCAAAACAGAAGTGAGGAAACAGAGAGTAGGTGAGCTGGAGGACAAGAACCTCAATGAATAGCTACCAGAAGTTAAAACCAGAAAGATAGAAGGAAAACACAGAAGAAGCATGTGACATAATCTAAAATTGGACAACATACATGTGATTGGAATTCCAGAAGAGATGGAGTAAAATCACTAATAGTAGAAGAGGTAGTAGAAGAAACTTTTCAGGTATCATGAAAAATGAAGAAACCCATGGTCAAAATGCCTAGCAAACTCCAAACAGACTAGACCCCAAAAGAAAAACTATAAATACATATCATAGTCAAGTTCTCCAAAATCAAAGATAAGGATAGAATACTAAAAGCAGTACAAGAAAAACAATGAATCACCTACAAATGAGATACAATTAGACTAGGCTCTGACTATTCAGCGGAAAGTACAGGAGCAAAAAAGACACGGCATATACAAAAGTCTGAAAGAAAACAATTGCCAGCCAAAGATCCTGTGTGCAGTAAAGCTGTCAGTCAAATATGAAGGAGAAATTTGGTAAGTTGCAGAAAAGCATGGATTTAAGGGATTTGTGAAGACAAAACACTGCAAGAAATACTAAGGGATGTCTTTCACATTACCAGCAACAACTGAAAAAGGAACTCAACAAAATGGCAGTGACAAAACTTAGCCTGTCAATAATCACACTTAATGTGAATGGCATAAACACACCAGTTAAGAGAGAGAAAGTAGCAGAATGGATTAAAACACACACACACACACACACACACACACACACACACACACACACACTCCATCAATATGTTGCCTGCAAGAGACACATCTAAGAAATGAGGAAAAAGACCAACAATCAAAGGGTAGCGGGGGAATATACCAAGCAAATGGCATCTCGAAGAAAGCAGGAATGGCAATACCAATCTCTGATAAAATGGACTCCAGTATGAAAACCATGAAAGATCAGGAAGGCACTCTATAATGATTAGTCATAATAGATCAAGGAGAGGTAACCTTAGTTAACATCTATGCACCAAATAATAGACCTGCAAAATGCATAAAACAAGGCTTAACAAATTTGAAGAGACAGCACCACAATAGTGGTAAGAGACTTTAGCACAGCACTCTCAACAACTAAAAAACAAACAAAAGAACCCCCCCTACCAAAACCTCAGTAAAAATTCAAAAGAACTAAGCTGTACAATAGTCAATTCAACTTTGTAGACATATTCAGAGTATTTTGCCCAACTAAAACTCAATTTACTCTTTTCTCAAGTGCACATAGTACATTGTCTAGAACTGATCATATATTAGGACATAAATCAAGCCTCGACAATTTTTCTTAAAAAAAGTTGAAATAATACAAAATATCTTCTCAGATTGTGGTGCTATAAAGCTGAAAATTAACAGCAAGAGGATAAAGGATTTAAAAAAAATCCACCCATGTGAACACTAAATAGCACCCTTTTTTGAGCACTGTTGGATTATAGAAGAAATAAAAAGTAAAAATCAAAGAATTTCTCAAAACAAATTAAAATACCACATCAAAGCCTCTGGCATACAGCTAAAGCAGAACTGTCCTTAAGAGGTGTTCATAGAAATAGGTAAACACATAAAAAAGGGGGAAAAAAGCAAAATTAACAACGTAATTCAACATCTCCATCAAATAGAAAAAGAACCACAAGTAATCCCACCTCTTCTAAAGAAAGGACAAGGCTGAAACCAACTGGATAGAAAACAGAAAAACAGCAGAAACGTCAATAATACCAGTAGCTTGTTCTTCAAAAGGATCAATAAAATAGATAAACCATTGGTAAACTTAAAAAAAGAAAAGACACAAATAACTCTATTAAGAAATTAAAGAGATAACATCACAACAGAACAAGCTGAAATTAAATTGATAATAACAGATTATTATGAAAAACTATACTAAATAAAAAAACTTAGAAGATATGGATAAATTTCTAGAAACCCACACCTTACTCAGATCAACACTGAAGGATATAGAACACCTGAACAGACCCATAACAGAGGAAATTGAGCAGATCATAAAAAGACTGGGTCTCATGGCTTCACAGGTGAATTCTACCAAACCTTCAGAGACAAATTAACTTAAATTTTTAAATTATTTTAAAAAGTAGAAAATGAAGGGACACTTCCAGGATCATTTTAAGAAGCAAGTATAATCCTATTACCAAAACCAGGCAAAGACATTACCAGAAAAGAAAACTGTAGACCAATACCTTTCATGAACATAGATGCAAAAATCCTTAACAAAATCCTGGCCAATGGAATCAGCATATAAAAAAAAAATTTCTCATGACCAAGTGGGATTCATAACAAGTATGTAAGGTTGATTCAACATAAGAAAAACAATCAAAAGAATTCATTACATTAATAAAGCAAAAATTAAGAACTACATGATCTTATAAATTAATTTTTTAAAAAAAGACCTTTGACAAAATCCAGTACTCTTTCCTGATGAAAACACTCCACAAAATAGGAATAGAAGGGCATTTCCTCAATATAATGAAAAGTTTATACACAAAACCAAGAGCCAATATCATTCTTAGTGGAGAAAGACTAAAAGCATTCCCCCTGTGAACAAGGACCAAATAAGTGGGTGCACTATCACTACTCCTATTCAATATTGTCTTGGAAATACTTGCTAGGACTATAATATGAGAACAGATAATACGAGGCATTCAAATTGGCGGAGATGGTAAAATTGTTCCTATTCGGAGATAATATGATAATCTGCAGAGAACCTTAAAAACTCAACCAAAAAAAAGACAATTCAGTAGAGTGGCAGGATACAAGATAAATATACAAACATAAGTGGAATTTCTCTACAGCAACAAAGGAAACTAAGAAAGCAATACCAGTTATAATAACCAACCACAAGATGAAATAGTTGGAAATAAATTTAACTAGGGACACAAAAGAACGTCACAAAGCACCACTACAAGAAACAATAGGAGACATAACTAAATGGAGAACTATTCCATGTTCATTAGTAGGTAGACTCAACATAGTGAAATGACAGTCCTACCAAAAGAAATAAATAGGTTCAATGCAATCCCAATACGGATACCAAATTTATTTTTCAAAATATAGAAAACTCAATTGGCAGGTTTATTTGGAAAGGAAGGAGACTTCAAATAGGCAAATCTCTTCTGAAATATAAAAATGAAATGGGAGGCATAGCACTCACTAATCTTCAAACCTACTACATAGTTGTAGTCACCAAAATAGCATGGTATCAGTACAATGACAGGTATGTAGACAAATGGAGTAGAATTGAGAACCTAGAAATTAAAATGTATACTTATGTTTAATTGGTTTTTGACAAGGAATAAAAACCCATCAAATGGGGAAATTACAACCTCTTCAACAAATTATGCTGGCAAAACTGGGCTTCTACCTACAAAAAAAACGGAAACAGGATTTCCCTCTCACATTATACACAAAACCCAACTCAAGATGGATTAGAGACCTAGGAGTAAAGGCTAAAACCATAAGGATCATAAGAAACAAAATGAGACCAAACTTAGAAGCTCTAGCCTATGGCAAAAAAACAATTGCAAATATAGCCAGAAATGCACAACCAGGAGAGGATAACATCAATGAATGAGACCTCTTAAAAATTAACTTCCTGTGTACATAAAAAAAATTTCCAATATGGTGAAAAGAAAGCCTACAGACTGAGGGAAAAAACCATTTGACAATGACATCTTAGTCAAGGGCCTCATAACAGTGCTCTACAAGATACTACAGGGCCTCTACAAGAAAAAGGACCGATAATACAATAACAAAATGGGCAAAAGAAATGAAAAATAGTTTTACAAGGTATGCCAACAGATACATGAAGTAATGCTCAAAGTCACTGGCAATCAGAGAGATGCAAATAAAAACAGCAAGATACCATGTCACCCCAATAGCAGGTGCAAAGTTTAACTATACAATAAGCAGTAGATGTTGGAGAGGATGTCGAGAGTTTGGAACTCTCATGCACTGCTAGTGAGATTGTAAAATGGTATAATTACTGTGGAAGGCAGTTTGGTGTTCCCTCAAAAAGCTGAACATAGAAATTCCATATGACGCAGCTATTCCACTACTAGGGACAAACCCTGAGGAAAATGGAACTTAAACATGAATGGGCATATATACACCAGTGTTCATAGCAGCATTCTGCACAACAACAAGAAAATGTAAACATCCCTAGTGCCTATCAACAAATGAATAGATTGGGAAATTGTGGTACATTTGCACAATGTAATACTACGCAGCACTAAGGAACACCACTTTCCTAAAATACTATATAATATGGGAATAATATTGCTCTAGAGGACATTATTCTGAGTTAACTACCCAGTCTTATAAAGACAAGTACTGCATAAGACCATTACTGTGAAAACAGAAGGCTAACTGAGCTAGATGAGTATAAATGTCCAAAGAGGAGAAAGGGAAAGAAAGAGGAAAGGGACATAAAAAGGAGAAAAGTGTAAGTCAGTAGGATAGCAGAGTTCATTTGGTTGATGGGAGGTGAAGGAATAGGAAAGATTCAATGGGAACTTGGAAAGATGGGCTAACAATGAGCATGGATAATAGTAATTAATTGTATAAAATATAATGAATGTATATGAGTGATTATATGAAAAACTGTAAATGAAAGATTGGATAAAACATACTGTAAATTAATGAAGTATAATGTAAATTAATTACTGTATTGAAACCAATAACAATATTAATAACAATAAAAATCAAAATCAATAAATGTTGATTTACCTCTCCTGATGAACATAAGATTAAGTTCATATATGCAAAGAGTCAATGGTTAAACTCAGTATCAGCAGTCAAAAGAAGACCAGGACTGATTGTGGAACAGATAATTAATTTCTCATGTTATCTTTGGTTTTGTTATGTGCTGTTGAGTCTCCTGAATAGCTCTGAACCTTTCCCTATCTTGAGACAGTCTCACTGACTCCAATACTCAATCCCATTTCCCCTTATCAGGGGTCTTCTTCTCCTGTGCTGTCCCTCCATCCTTCCAAGCAAGATGTCCTTCTCTAAGGCCTTGTCCTTCCCTGCCATGTGCCCAAAGTTTGTGACACAGAGCTTCAAAATTCTAGTCTCAAAGGAGAAACTTGGTTTTCCCCCCTCCAAGACAGACCTCTGTTCTCTTGGTGGTCCATGGTATGTTCAAGACTCTTCTTCACCACCACAACTCAAAGGCATTGATTCTTCTTAGCCATTGTCAAGCTCTCTGATGCATAGCAAGTAACTGTGAAGACCATGCCCTGGATTAGGCACATTTTAGTCTCTAGAATGATATCATTGCTCTTTAGCACTTTGGAGAGATCCCCGACAGCAGACTTCCCCAGTGCAATTTGTCATTTGATTTCCTGGCTGCTGGTGCCAAGAGTGTTGATTGTGGAGCTGAGCAAGCTGAAATTGTTAACCTCAATCTCTTCTTCATCTATTATGGTGCAGTGTTGAGAGTCTTTGTCTTCTTTTTGTTAAGCTTCAATCCATATTGAAAATATAATCCTTGACCCGCAGCACACACTTCTGGTCCTCCTCAGTTTTGGCAAGTAAGGTTATAACATCTGCCTAATGTAGGTTATTGATGAGTCTTCCTCTATCGATCAAAAAGCAGTTGTCAAAACAAAACAAAGGAATATTGCATAGTCTAAAATCAGAAAATGTGTACATTAGGGTTTATCCTTTCTCCATACTTACTAAATCTGCATGCTGAGAAAATAATAGAATTTAGAGAAGCTGTACTCCAATTGGCAGCATTATGATAGATGGTGAAGAGATTGAGACTGTTAACAGCTTTAGTTTGCTTGGCTCCACAATCAACACTCTTGGTTCCAGTAGCAGGAAATCAAAAGATTAATTGTGTTGGGAAAATCTGCTGTCAGGGACCTCTCTGTATTACTGAGAAGCTATAACATTAGTCTGGAGACTAAGGTGTGCTGATCCAGGCCATAGTCTTTGCAATTGCTTTCTATGCATCAGAAAGCTGGACAATGAGTAGGAATGATAGATGCTTTTGAGCTGTAGTGTTGGAGAAGAGTATTGAATATACTATGGACTGCTAGGAAAGCAAACAGGTTTGTCCTGGAGAGGCTGAGGCCAGAAGGCTCCTTGGAGTCAAGGATTCTGAAGCTTCATCTGACATACTTTGGGCATGTTGCAAGGAGGGACTGGTCCTTGGAGAGGGACATCATGTTTGGGAGAGTGGAGGGACGGTGCAGGAGAGGAAGACCCTTCATGAGATGGATCGATTCTATGAGTAGAGTGGTGGGAATGAGTGTGTTTGAGATGGCGAGGTTGGCACAGGATAGAGTGGCTTTTAGGGCTCTTGTACATAGGCTCACTGAGTTGCAAGCGACTCGATGGCACATAACAACAACAATAACAATAACAACAACAACAACTCTTGTCCAGCACCACATCTCAACGGCATCAATTCTCCTTTTATAATCCCAAGTCATTGTCTGGCTTTCTGACACATAGCAAGTAATTGTGAAGACTATGGCCTGGATCAGGTGTAGACCTTAGTCTTTAGACTGACACCATTGCTCCTCAGAACTATGGAGAGGTCCATGGCAGAAGACTTGTCCAGTGCAATTCATCTTTTGACTTCCTGACTGCTGGTACCAAGACTGTTGATTGTGGAACCAAACAAACTGAAGCTATTAATCATCTCAGTCTCTTTACCATCTATCATGATGCTGCCAATCGGCCCCATGGTTAGAATCTTTGTTTTCTTGATGCTGATCTTCAATTCATATTTAAGGCTGTTGTCCTTGACCTTCTGCAGCAAGTTCAGCAAGCAAGGTCGTGTCATCTGCATAACACAGGTTGTTGATGAAACTTCCTCCAATCCTGATGCCACATTTCTCTTAATAGAGCCCAGCCTCCCAGATGATCTGTTCTGCAGATCAGATTGAAAAGGTATGGAGATAGGAAACATCCCTGGTGCACACCCTTCCCAATTTTAAACCATGCTGCGTTTCCTTCCTCTTTTCTGATGACAGTCTCTTGGTCCAAGTATAGGTTTCACATAAGCACAAGCAAGTATTCTAGGATTCCCATTCGTCTCATAGCCATAGTTTGTTGTGATCCACACAGTCAAATGCTTTTGCAGTCAATGAAGCACAGATGGGCATTCCTCTGGTACTCTCTACTTTCAGCCAAGATCCATCCAACATTATCTATAATATCCCTAGTACCACAGCCTCTTCTAAACCCAGCCTGCACATCTAGCAGTTCTCTTTTGATGTACTATTTTAGTCGCTTTTGGATAATTTTCAGGAGAATCTTGCTTGCATGTGATATAAATGATATTGTTCAATAATTTCTGCACTCTGTTGGGTCACCGTTCTTTGGAATGGGAACAAATATGGATATGTTCCAATCAGTTGGACAGGTGATAGTCTAGATTTCTTGGCACAACTTGGTGAGCGCAGAGAGGGCAGTATCTGTTTGTTGAAATATGTCAGTTGGTATGCCATCAATTCTTGGGGCTTTGTTTTCTGCCAGTTCTCTCAGAGCAGCTTGAATTTTCTTCATCACCAAAAGGATCTTGCTCATACATTGTTTCATGAAATTTTTCTGGGTCTGACAATTCCTTTTGGTACAATCACTCTGTATACTCCTTCCATTTTCCTTTAATGAGACCTGGATCATTTAATATTCATCCTTAAGTATTACAACTCGAGGCTTGAATTTGTTCTTTAGTTCCTTCAGCTTAAGAAATGCTAAGCAAGTTTGGCCCTTTTGATTTTCTTACTCCAGCTCTTCGCACATTTCATTATAATACTTAACTTTTTCTTCCCATGTGGCCCTTTGAAGTCTTCTGTTCAGCTCCTTAATTTCTTGATTTGTTCCCTTTGTTTTGACTTCTCAGTGCTCTTGTACAATATTCAGAGTCTAGTCTAGCATTCATTTTGGTCTTTTCTTCCTTCTCTGTCTTTGTCATGACCTTTGCATTCTTTACTGATGACATTCTTTGTACCCTTTCACAGCTCAGCTGGTCTTTGCTCATTAGTGTTCAAGGACTCAAACCTGTTCCTGAGATGGTTTTGCAATTCGAGTGGGATAGACTCAAGGTCAAATTTTGGTTCCTGTGAATTTGATTTAATATCACTGCAGTGTAGAATTTTGGATCTTACCTGAAAATAGAGAGTACCAGAAGGATATCTATCTATGTTTTATTGGCTATGCAAGGGCATTTGACTGTGTTGACCATAAAAAAAATATGACTAACATTCAGAAAAATGAGAATCTAGAATACTTAACTGAGCTCATGTGAAACCTATACCTAGACCATGAGGCAGTTGTGCAAACAAAAGAAAAGAACATTGTAATGTTCAAAATCAAGATAGGTGTCAGGGCTGTGTCCTTTCTACATACTTGTTCAATATGTATGCTGAGCAAATAATTTGAGAAGCTGGACTTTATTAAGAGTAATATGATATCAGGATTGGAGGAAGAGTCATCAACCATCTGTTTCATGCAGATGATACAACCTTGCTTTCTGAAATTGAAGATTTGAAACACTTGCTGCAGAAGATCAAGGGCTGTAGCATTTAATTTGGGTTTCACCTGAATATCAAAACAAGATATCCTTACCTGGGCCAATAGGTTGCATCATGATAGATGGACAAAAGATTGATGTTTTCAATTATTTCATCTTGCTTTGGTCCACAAACCAAGCTTTGGTATGAGCCAGTCAAGAGATCAGAAGATGTGTTGCATTGGGGAATATCTGCTGTGTAAGATTTATCCAAAGTTAAAAAGAATAATAAGAACCATGAGTAGAGTGTAACAAAACTTGAACAAGATTAGTCCAGAAAATGTGCAACTTAAATTTTACTAACCCTTACTCTTTAATCTTGAGTAAAGTATATGATCTCTTTGGGGCTCAGTTTCCCTATCATCTTTTCAGGATTGTTGGAGAAATTAAGCAACAATCTATAAAGGTGATAATTTATCTCTACTTCATAGGTTGTGGTGAAGAGAAAATAACAATTGATGATTTTCTGAGTCAAAGAGTCAGTCTATTTTAGACAAAGAATATGAGCTGTACCACCAAAACTCACAACTTTGTTTTACAGGTGGCTAATCTTAGATGTTATTTTTATTTTCTTTAATTATTTAGTAAACTTACTCTGAGCTCTGGTGGCCTAGTAGTAAGAAGCTGCACTGGAGTCCCAAGGGCATGCTGTTTGAATTCACCAGCTGCTTCATGGGAGAAAGATGGGCAATCTCCTCCCATGAGATTAACTGCCTCTGAAAACCCCTCTGGAAGGTCAGCTATTAGTCTGTTCCAACTCAATGGTACACAACAACAACAACTCGGGGAAAGCATGGAACTCAGCTCCAATTTAAACAAATGCCTTAACTAGACTAATGATAAGTAAACCTAGTGTAAACAAGTCTCAATTTTCATTTTGTAAATTATCCTTTGGGGATTTTAATGTTTCAGTATTTTTAGTAACTGCACTCTACTTTTCCTCATAGCAAAATAAACCATGATGAAAACCATTATCTACATTATTACATGTATACTTGGATACAAGGACCATTCTTGGATTCAGATTTCAAAATTTTTCCTTCAATTGCCGCATTACTACTTCTTAACTATACCAACTTAGGAAATGGTCTCATCTGTTTGAGCCTGAACATTCAGCTACAAAGTTAGTATATGTTTGTATTCATATTTCTTACTTAACTTTCAGATGTTAAGACAGCAATATACAGTATTATACAAATGTAAGGAACAAATATTACCTTTTTAAAAGTAAACTAGTAGAATTTAAATGTTTCACTTTGCAAAATTGTAAAATTATATAAAAGGTTAGTAAAATGAACTGTGCACTCATAACTGACTTAAAACATTTATCAAGTCTGTGTCATCTACACATGAATCTATTTGCCTACTTCACTTCAGGTTTTTTGAAAGCAAATATTAGATTTTTAAAAAATTTTTAAAATTTATTATTCATTTCAATGAAAATTTACGGAGATTTTGGATTTCCATTCATTCATTCTTGCACTTTTCTTCCCCACCAACCCTCCCACCCAGTACGCACCCTCTTGGAAAAGAAGAAGAAAAATTCTTTCATTGTTTTACAATCCCTCCCCCAAGGTCCACTCCACTATGCAGCCTTCGTTCTGGACTCCTGTCATAACAATAATACTTAATCACATATCCCTTTTAAACAGTTTTTTCCCTCATCTATTTTAATGCAGTATACATTATGTATCTTTCTCAGTCTCCCCCCAATCCCAATGTCAGTCCTGTTTTACAACAGTGGTGCTATGCAGTATTTGTCCTTTTGTGTCCATGGTCACCCATTTTGAATAATATTGCATGAGTTCCTTGTTTTTCAATGCGGTGTAGTATTCCAATGTGTGAATATACCACAGCTTCTCTATCCATTCATTTGTTGATGGGCACTTAGGTTGTTTCCAACTCCTTGCTAGTGTGAACAAAGCCGCGATAAAACATGGGTGTGCATATATCTGCTTGGGTGTCAGTTATGGTTTCTTTGGGGTATATTCCCAGTAGTGGAATTGCTGGGTCAAATGGTATCTCTTTTTGTAACTTTTTGAGAAAGCGCCACACCGCCTTCAACAGTGGTTGCACCACTTTACTCTTCCAACAACAGTGAATAAGGGTTCCAGCTTCTCCACAACCTTGCCAGCATTTGTTGCTTGCAATATTAGATAATTTATAATTTCATTTTTAATTATTTTACTGTTTCTAAAATATAAGAATTCTTTCACCTTAAGTATAGTTGTAATACCAGTACCATACCAAAAATTGTTTAGTCATTATTAAATATTTACAACCATCAAAATCTAAGCAGTTTTTATATTTTCTTATTTGTTTGAATCATTATTTAATAATATCCATACTTGAGAAAAAATTGTCTTTTCTCAAATATGTTTTCTTGAAAGCAAGGATAAAATCTGATCACATACTGGGAGTAAATGAGGTAAAATAAATAATTGGAGTTAGGTAGATTGCCTCTTGTAATAATGATATCAACAACCATCATTTCTTGTGTACCAGACACTAGACTAGGCATTTGATGAAGAAGGATAATAATAACCATTATTTCCGTTTATTATTGCTTACTTCGTAATAGTGGACACCTGGTCACTATTGTCTCAAAGTACCTTTTTTTAATTTTTTAATTTAGTTTGTTTATTTTTAATTTCAATGAACATCTACAGAGATTTTGGAATTCCATTCATTCATTGTTGCACCCTTTTCCCCACACAGACCCCTCCCCCTCCTTAGCTCCTCTCCTTGAAAAGCAAAAGAAAAACTCCCTCATTGGTACACAATCCCCCCACACCTCCCCAAACCCCACCCCCTACCCCCAAATATAATCCACTCTGCAACCCTCATTGCGTACTCCTACGATAAAAATAGAATACTTTTAGACTATTCTCTCCCCCATAGACTTCAATGCCGTAAACATATTTCATCCAGTTTTTCTCAGTCTTACCCCCACCCCAATGCCAGCCTCATTCTACAACAGTGGCACCATATAGCCTTTTTTGCCTGAGATACCTCACTCAGCATAATGTCCTCCAGGGTCACCCATTTTGAATAATATTGCATGAGTTCCTTGTTTTTCAATGCAGCATAGTATTCCATTGTGCGAATATACCACAGCTTCCCTACCCATTCGTTTGTTGATGGGCATTTAGGTTTTTTTCCAACTCCTTGCTATTGTAAATCAAAGTACCTTTTCAGGGCTGAAACTTGTTTTGGGGGAGCTGATGCTGACTCATGGCACCTGGTGTCCAGGGGCAGAGCGTCACATGGTTTTCCCAGCTGTGATCTTTACAAAGCAGATCACTAAGGAGTTTTTTCTAAAATTCCCAGTGTTGGTTTGAGCCACCAAACTTTTAGTTAGCCACAAAACACAAACTGTGCCTTTCTGGGGACTTTACAGAAGGTTACAGACATTTATTAAATGGAAATGCTTGCGTATGAACGAATTATTTTTACTCTAGAGTGTGTATTCTTTCCAAACTCTGTCATGGCAAATATTTTCTCCTTAAAGGCCTACTTTTACCAAAGATCTTTCTTTCTTTTGGCAGTTGGAGATTTGCATTTTATTTAGTGATTACTGCAGCTGGAATTGCATTTCTTTATGATGTAAGTTTTCTTTTTGATATTTTCATTTTTTATCTTTAATTTTGTAGCAATCTTGCCATTGAATTTCTTTTTTAAAATAAAATATACTGTTTTACATTTGAAATGTATAAAGTTCACAAACATTGTTTTTCACACCAGACCTTTACCCTTTTCTTTACCGATTCCTCCCTCCACCCATCAAATTCTGTGACCCTATGTTTAAGCCACATACACACCCCACCCCACCACGATCCGCGTAAATGCTCTGCAATAATGGTCCTATAGCAAGAACACAGAAACAACCCAAATGTTGGTGAATTTCTTAAAGAGATAGTATTTTCGATTAGCACCATCCAGGCTTCTTGAATTTACTCATGCAGATTAAAACAAGCTTGGAAGCAGGAGTGGCATCCACTTCCAAAATAGCTTGCCTCCAGAAACCCTATGAACCTGGAGAAAGTATGAAAGTTATAAAAGTGTCCAAGTCTCTCATTCATAGAGTTCCTATGAGTCGCCTACAACTTGGTGGCACTTAACAACAACAACATTTACCTATCAATTGTTTCCTTTCTTTAATTTGCTTATGTTGTGGTGGTGGTAGTGTACCATCAAGTTGGAACCTACTCATAGTGACCTTACAGCTGTTTTTCAGAAGCAGTTAATTGCTCAGGAAGATTACCTATCCTTCCTCAGAATGGCTTATGGACTTGAATGGTTTGCAGTGCAGCTTCTTGCCACTAAATCACGAGAGCTCGTGTGTTGTTGTTGTTAAGTGTCTTTGAGTCGTAGAGACCCTATGAACGAAAGACCTGAAGACCTGTGCAACTTCCGTCGTTTCTCCTCGCTCATAGAGTTTCCAGAGGCAAGCTATTTCAGAAGTGGATGCCACTCCTGCTTGCAAGCTTGTTTTAATTGGGGAGCTCCACCAAACACTGTTCACCATTAGTAAACCTTATCACATTTGACATATCAGTGTCACAGTGTTTAGCATCACAGTAACCACGAGTTACCTCTGTACAACAAATGGGCACACCAGTGCTATATCACTTAAAAGAATGTTTGCCAAAAACAATTAATACCAGGTCTGAGGGCTGCAGACTAAAATCCCCACCTTTGGCTTGGTAGCATCACTTTCTGTCCACTAGGCTAACTAAGCTCTCTCTATGTTGTTGTTATTTTTATTAAGTGTCATCAAGCCATAGATGACTCAGCGACCCTATGAATGAAAGACCTGAACGCTTGTATAACTTTCATCATTTTTCCATGTTCATAGAGTTTCCAGAGGCAAGCCATTTTGGAAGTGGATGCCACTCCTGCTTCCAAGCTTGTTTTAATCAGGAAACTCCACCACACACTGTCCACCATGGGTAAGCACTATTGCATTTGACACATCAGTGTCACAGTGTTTAGCATCCCAGCAACCACGAGTTATGTCTGTACAGCAAATGGGCAGGCCAGTGCTATACCACTTAGAAGAATGTTTGACCAAAACCAATTAAAACCAAGCCTGAGGGATGCAAGCCCAAGCTGGAGGGCCCAAATGAGTTTTTAAAATAGGAGACTGAACCACATCATCTCACACCCATTAGTGAGTCAACATTCCACCCTTAATCCTCACCAAAACCAGCAAACAAGCCTCTATAGAATCCGATTGGCTGTTGCAGATGACTTCCAAATAACCATACCAACCCACTGGCATTGAGTTGATTCCAACTTTTATCAGCCCTTTATTGGGTTTTCCATGTTGAAAATCTTTACAGAAGGAGACCGCCTGTCTTTCTTGTGGAGCACCAGTTGAATTTGAACCAAGCAGCTCAGTTTGTAACACAGTATATCACCTACCATTTTACTATTTATTTTATACTTATACCACTTATAGACCTCATGCCAATTGATATATTTCAACAGACACTGCCCTGGATGTGCTCACTAAGTTGTGCCAAGAAATCTGGAAGGACAGCCAGCTGGCCAACTGAATGGAAAAAAATCTATATTTGTTCCCATTCCAAAGAAAGGTGACCCAACAGAGTGTGGAAATATCGAACAATATCATTAATATCACATGCAAGCAAGATTCTGCTGAAAATTATCCAAAAATGTTTGGAACAATATGTCAACAGAGAACTGCCAGATGTGCAGGCTGGGTTTAGAAGAGTTCATGGTACTTGGGATATTATAGCTA
>NW_006400022.1:2289021-2319122 GCF_000299155.1 Elephantulus edwardii | reverse complement strand
AGAACATTTGATTGTGCTAATGTGAGACCTAGATACTTAGACCAATAGGCAATCGTCAGAACAGAGCAAGGAGATACTGCATGGTTCAAAATCAAGAAGGGGGTCCGTCAGGAATGAATTTTGTCTCCATACATCTTCAATCCCTATGCAGAACAGATCATCCGAGGCTCTGGGCTGTACAAGGAGGAATGTGGCATCAGAATTGGTGTAAGAGTCATCAACAATCTGTGTTATGCGGATGACACAACCCTGCTTGCTGAAACTGAGGAGGACCTGAAGTACTTGCTGCAGAAGGTCAAGGACTGCAGCCTCCAATATGGATTGAGGCTCAAAGTCTGGAAAATAAAGATTCTCACCACTGGGCCAATTGGCAGCATCAATATGGATGGTGAAGAGATTGAGATAGTTAACAGTTTTAGTTTGCTTGGCTCCACAGTCAATACTCTTGGTAACAGCAGCCAGGAAATCAAGAGACAAATTGCATTGGGAAAGTCAGCTGTGATAAACCTCTCAAGAGTACTGAAGAGCAGTGACATCAGGCTGGAGACTAAGGTGCACCTGATCCAGACTATAGCCTTCACAATTATATGCTATGCATCGGAGAGTTGTACAGTGAATAGGGATGATAGAAGGAGAATTGATGCCTTTGAGCTGTGGTGCTGGAGAAGAGTGTTGGACTGTTAGGAGAACAAACAGGCTTGTCCTGGAGATTGTGAGTCCAGAATGCTCCTTGGAGTCAAGGATTCTGAAGATTCATCTGACATTTTTCGGCATGTTGCAAGGAGGGACTGGTCCTTGGAGAGGGACATAATATTTGGGAGAATGAAGGGGCGACGCAGGAGAGGAAGACCATCGATGTGATATTCTGTGAGTGGAGTGGTGGGAATGAGTTCGTTTGAGACGGCGAGGTTGGCACAGGATAGAATGGGACGGTGTTTAGGGCTCTAGTACATAGGGTTGCTATGAGTCGCAAGCGATTCAATGGCACATAACAACAACTTATGGCCCTAGGAATTGCTATAGCCTATAATGCTATGTAACCAACCAGGTTTTAGAGATTTCTTAAAAGATTCTTTGACACAAATAGTAATCCAATTGACTCAGAAATTAATTTTTTAGTAGATTCACTTGTTTGAAACAATTTCCTCCTTCAGCTAGTACTGAATAGTAGTTTAAGATTCACTAGAAGTAGGGACTTTAACATGCAGATTGCGTGTTGTTGTTGTTGTTGTCAGGTGCAGCTGAGTTGGCCAGATTCTTAGTGATCCTGTGTAAACCAATGAAACCCTGTCCACTCCTGTCCAGGTTGGCAATACCTGCTGTGATTAAGCCCATTATTAATCACTGTATTCCTCCTCCTCATTGAGAGTCTGCCTCTTTTTTGCTATTCCACTATTTTTCCAAGTATAATGCCTTTCTTCAAGGACTGACCCCTCTTAAGAACATATCCATCCTTGCTTCTAAGGAGCACTCTGGCTTCACTTCTTCCAAGACTGATGTGTTTTATTCTTTTGGAAGTCTGTGATATATTAAAATTGTGACATGATGGCTTGACAGTTGCTGTGATGCTGGAAGCTATGACATCAGAAGATCAAATTCCAGTAGGCTCACCTATGGTGGACAGGTTTCAGTGGAGCTTTCAGAGTAAGACTAAATAGGAAGCAGGAGTTGCCATCCATTTCTGATATAATGGGCCCTTGAAAACCTCTATGAATATCATGTTGCATAGGAATACATATAAATGTCTTCATAAGAATAAATATATGGGACTATAGCAAAGATATGATGGAAGAGCTTGTGGTCTATGCTTAAGTCAGCCTTTGACCTTGCCTGATTAAATTTTTTGGGATTTTTCCCCCAGAAACCTTGGGCATATGATCTGTGGGAAGTCTGGAATGGCTATCCCAAACAGGTAAGTCCCCAGTGATACATTCCTTCCCTTACTTCAGCACCTAAACAAAAGCCAAACCGAACATGTTGCCATTGAGTTGATTTTAACTCCTAGTGGCCCTATGATGGAAGTGTAATGTCACTATCTTGAACTGTCCACATTTCATTTATCAGCCAAGCAATTAACTACTATGCCATCAAGACTTCAGCACCCAGACTCCTCAAAAAATTGTCTTCTAAATTACATGGTAGTATCTTTTGGACTCTTTGTCCACTTCTATGCATTTCAGTTCCTTTCAGAAACAGGCATATATCATTTTTTGGTATTCTTTCCTTTAAGCTAAGATCCATCATCTAATTTGGATTTAATTTCTGGAATTCCCTGTCAGTGTACTGATGCAACCATTTTAAAAGTATTTTTTTGAAAGTTATTTGTGTGAAGTATTCATGATATCGTTAGATATCTCTTGAGGTGGCTAGACTTTGATTAATTCTTTTTAGTACAGCAACTATGCATTCTTTTCATTTTACCTTGTTGCTTTCTGTGCCACTCAATAATTTACCAATGAAATCCTTTATGATTGAAATTCTTTTTCAGTTCTTTCAGTTTGAGAATTGCTGAGCATGTTCTTTCCTTTTAACTTTCTAACCCTGGGTCTTTTTACATTTCATAATAGTTTTTTGTCATCTGATACCATTATTTGAAATAATTTATTCTCCCTTTTTTTGGCTTTATATTCTAACCACTTTCCTTGGGAATGGGAACAGATATGTATCTCTTCCATTCAGGTGGCCAGGCAGTTGTCCTCCAAATTTTCTGGCATACACTGTTAAGTCCAGGGCTGCATCTGTCATTTGAAACATTAATACATACAAGCAATTGACAAACATTGTTAATTGATATCCCATTGATTATTGGGGCCTTATTTTTTTTACCAATGCCTTCAGTGCAGCTTGAGCATCTTCCTTGCTTACCGTTGGCTCTTAATCAGGTCAAGTTGACCAATTTTTTTTTGTACAGTGATTCTGTGTATTCCTTCCATCTTCTTTTGATGCTTCTTAGATGATTCAAGATTTTGTCTATAGCACCTCTAAGTAGTGCAACTTGAGGCTTGACTTTGTTTTTCAGTTCTTTCAGCTTGATAAATGCCAAGCAAGTTCTTCCCTTTTTATTCTCCAATCCCAGGTCTCTATAGAGTCCATTATATATTCTTTGTTTTTTTTAAAGCTGCTCTTTGAAATGTTCTGTTTAGCTCTTTTACTTTAACATTTCTTTATTTTGGATTCTTGATGCTCTAACACAATTTTCAGAATCTCTTCTGACATTCATTTGGTATTTTTCTTTCTCTTCTGTCTTTGTAGTGACCTTCATGGTCTCTTCATGGATCATATTTTTATGTCATCTTAAAACTCATGTGAACTCTGATTATTGGTGTTCAATGTTTCAAACCTATTTTTAAGATGATTTTTAAATTCAAGTGTGATACACTCAAGATTATATTTTGGTTCTCATGGTCTTATTTTAATTTTCTTTTTCTCAGTTTGAACTTGTACATGAGTAATTAATAATCTGTTCCACAGTCAGCAACTGGTCTGGTGTTGACTGCTGATGTCAAGTAATCCCCCCTCCCTACTGCCTCTAGAAATAGGTCTCTAGGTACTTCTTCCTAATCTGTCTTAGTTTGGGAACTTTGCTGAAACCTGTCTACCATGTGTGATTCTGCTGATGTTCGCTGGTGGCTTAGTTTGCAGACTCACAGCAACATGCAAGCCATCATGGTATGATAAACTAACAGACAAATTAAACTATTAAAGTTTACAGAGTGAATTGGCTTTCCTTTTGACAATTCATACAGATTTTTTATTGTTTTGTGACATTAGTGACAATCCCAAGAATGTAAGAGCATAAGCCCCTACATCTTCCCTGTGTTTCCCATTTCCATTTATCCTTCTTTCCTATCCCTTCCTGTCTTCTGAGCCTTTTTTATCCCAATGTACCATCATTTTTAAGGATTTTTTTTTCTCTGTATAAATTTCTAGGTGAGTAACTAGTTTCTTTGAATAATTTAAAGTCCTTCCATCAACTTTAATCATTCAGCTTTATTTTTGTCACTTTGTTAATATATTAACTTTTTTTTGACTTATTTTAATATTTTCTTATCTTTAATGATTTATCATGATATGTATAGGTATAGTTTTCTTAGGCTTTTTCTGCTTAGGGTTTGCAAAACTTCTTAAATATGTAACTTTATATCCTTAGTTTTGGGGAAAATAGCAGCCATTTCACTTTCTGGGATTTTAATTACAACTATGCTTGAGTGCAGTTTTTGTGCTTTCATACTTTATCACACTAGTCTCTCATATTTCATATTTTCTCAAAACTGCTTCCCCCTTTGTACTTAAGTCTATTGAGAGAAAATGCTCCACAAATTTCTTTCACATATACATGTTTTGTGACATGAGGCACTGAGTATTTTTTTATTTTGTGCTATATTTTTTGTGATTGGTTGTAAGCCCTGGGAGACAGAAATAATGTCTTCCTCTGGAGCAAAAGTCAAGCATGCTATTGCACATTATAAAGTATTCCAGTTCTGTTGCTCAGTTTTCCTCTTAAGTAACAACTCACTGCATCTGCAAGTATCTTCTACTCCTTTTCCTGTCTGTAGGAAATGAGGATTGAAGAACTGGCATAAATACTGATAACTAGCTACTGCTATTACTGTAAGGAACTGTATTTCTCTGAGCCAGGACTTTCATATCTTCTACTAGTATACATACATGACACTTTGGCAAGCTAATGTGTTAGCCTGTAAGTAGAGTAAAATCTCAATTAAAACATTTGGATCTTTTCTGTTAACATGTCTTGCAGTTTACTAGTACTTTTTCAGCTATGTCTATTCTACTACCAAACATATCTGTTGAGTTCTTAATTTCAGTTATTATGCTTTCCAACTCTTAAATAGTAGACTTATATTAATGTCCTCAGTGAATCATACTTTCTAATACTCGTGTTTTTATAGACCTTAGGTTTGATCTTTGGCTTTGATCAAAGTAATATAAACATACATGATCACATATTTTTTTTTTCTCTGGAAATGAGGTTAGCATATCAGATTCTGAATAGTATTCAAGAAACATTAAAGAAGGAAAATTTTTCTTTAGAAAATATTTGTAAAATTATATTGCTAATTTAACTCTTAAATTAAAAATAACCACAATTATACCCTATGGTAGTTTTATTAACATTTAAAAAATAATTTCACATGATTTTGAAATACTTGTTTACCCTATGAGAAACAAAATGTCTTTTTTTTACAAAATGTCTTAAAATATTGTTTCCAGTTCTTTTTTATAAGTTGAATTATAATAGTTTATGAGATTATGTAATATATAAATAGGTATGCATAATAAAATTTAATGCATTGAAATAAACTGTCTACAAGGTACCATTCAAAGTAATGTATAATCTTATTTTCCTCAGCCATTGTTACCATCCCAGTATTGGTACTACCTCTTAGAGATGAGTTTTTACTGGTCTCTGGTATTTAGTCTTGGCACTGATATCAAGAGAAAGGTAAGTGTTTATTTATAAAACTACTTATTATACTTCTAAAAAAATCTTTTGTCTCTGTCCAAAATTGTGATCTTTAAATAGGTTAAGCTTTATTCATTGCTTTCCACTCTTGATATATTTTTTTTAATTTATACTGGTTTGCATACAAAGTTCATAAAATTTGTATACATTGTTTTTCACAGCAGATCTTTCCCCTTTTGTTTACTAATCCTTCCCTCCAATAATCATATTGTGTGACCCTGTAATTAAACCCACACCTTCCCACTTTGGATCCTCGTACTTGTTCTGCAATAACGATCTTATACATTATTTGTCCTTATGAGACTGAGCTAGTTCACTTAGCATAATGCTCTACAGCCCTTCCCATGTTAGGCAGTAATTTATAAAATCATTACTCCTGCGTGGTGCATCGTATTCTAGTGTATGAATGCACCGTAATTTCTCAATCCAGTGCATTGTGGTTGGACATTTGGGCTGTTTCCATGTTCTCGCCATGGTGAATAATACTGCTATTCACATTGGTATACAAGTCTCTGTTTCTGCCTCAGTTAACATTTTCTCAGGGTATATCCCAAGCAGTGGGATAGCTAGGTCATATGGAATTCCTATGTTCAGCTTTTTAAGTACACATCAAATTGCTTTCTAGAGTGGTTGTACCATTTTGTAATCCCACTAACAATGAATAAGAGTTTCTATCTTGCTACATCCTTTCCAGCATTTATTACTTGCTGCCCTACCAACTTTGCCACTGCTACTGGGGTGAGATGGTATCTCATTGTGGTTTTGATTTTCATCTCCCTTGTTACCATTGACTTAAAGCATTTCGTCATGTGTCTGTTGGCTTTCCGAATGTCTTCTTCTCTGAAAAGTCTTTCCACGTCTTTTCCCCATTTTGTAATTGGAAAAAGTATTTTTCTTCTGGAGGTCCTGTAGGTAAACTTTCATGTTTTTAAACTGCAAACTTTCATGATGAGACCTTGGTCTGAGATGGTATTGCCAAAGGTTTGTTACCAGTCAATAGGTTTTCTTTTTACACTATTGGGAAAAGTTTTTTATGAACATAGAGATTTTATCTCTTTAGAAGGTGCCAGTCATCAAATTTACCCTTTTCATATTGTGTATTTCTGGCTGTATTTGGCAGTCCCTTTTCCTGTAGACTAGGCCTCCTAAGCTTAGTCTCAGTTTGTCTCTTTTTTCTTTATTTTTACTTGGTTTTCCTTCTTTATTGAGTGACGGCAATGAGGATGTAGATGCACACATAGAAGGAGTTGGGTGCTGGCTGGCCTCCACGCTCCAGGCGGAGGAGGTTGGTGGTCTCCGGGTCATGGCGGAGCCACAGGGCTACTCCGAGGATCACACCTCCGGCGAGCCAGAAGACGAAATTGGAGACTAAGAGCAGGTACTTGATGCACTTGGTACAGCCCTCTCCGCCCCCAGCTCCCGTGGTGGCGCAGCAGGCGGGCGGCGAGGTTGGAAGGCGCGGGGCTATCGGAGAGCAAGCTTGAGCTCAGGAAGCCTGGCTGGGTGCGTGCAGGGGTCCCTCCCACTGTTTGGCCGCCCAGTTTGTCTCTTAAAAGCTTTATGGTTTGGGGTTTATTCCGAGGACTCTGATCCACCTTGAGTTGATTTTTGTGTATGGTGTGAGATGTGGATCCTGTTTCAACTTCTAAAGGTAGCAGTACAGTTTTACCAGCATCTTTTGTTGAAAAGGTTATCATTTCCCTTTTTGATAGATTTTATTTCTTTGTCGAATATCGGTTGACCATAGATAGCTGGGTCTATTTCTGGGTTCTCAATTCTGTTCTGCTGATCTATGTGCCTGTTATTGTATCAGAACCATTATGTTTTGGTCACTACCGCTGTGTAGTAGGTTTTGAGGACAGGTAGTGCTATGCCTCCCACTTCATTTTTGTTTTTCAGAGATACTTTGCTTATTTGGGGGTCTCTTTCCTCTCCAAATAAACTTGACTATTTCCCTCTCTATTTCCTTGAAAAATGCATTGAGATTGCATTGAACATGTAGATTGCTTTTGGTAGGATTGTCATTTTCTCAATATTGTGTCTTTGTGTTCATGAACAGGGAACATTTGCCCATTTATTTAGATCTTTTATTGTGTCTCACAAAAATGTTCTGTAATCTTTGTATAGGTCTTTTGTGTCTCTGGTTAGGTTCACTCCCAAGTATCTCAATTTGTGGCTGGCTATCATGAATGGTATTGCTTTCATGGTTTCATTCTTTGAGTTCTCTTTGTTACTGTAGAGTAATCCCACTGAGTTTTGGGTATTGATCTTGTATATTGCCACTCTACTAAATTGATCTACTAACTTTAACAGTTTTTGTGTTGAGTCCTAGGGGTTTTCTGTGTACACTATATATCATATGCATAGAGTGACCATTTAACCATCTCATCAGGATACCTTTTATTTCCTTCTCTTGTTATATTGCCCCAGCAAATACCTCCAATATAATATTGAATCAAAGTGGAGACTCTGGGTATCCTTGTCTGATGCCTGTTCACAAGGAAAATGCTTTTAGTCTTTCTCTATTGGTTTTACATATAAACTTTTGACTATGTTGAGGAAGTTCTTTTCTATTCCAGTTTTCCTGAATGTCTTCATCAGGAATGGGTGTTGGATTTTGTCCAAAGTCTTTTCTGCATCAATTGCTAGGATCATATTGTTTGGGTTATTTGTTGTCTTAATGTGGAGAATTATGTTGATTGATTTTCTAATCTTGAACCATTCTTGCATACCTCTTATGAATCCCAACTGGTCATGATGAATTGCTTTCTGTTTGTTTTGTTTTTGTGGGTTTGTTTTTTTTTAAATGTGCTCTTGGATTCTATTGGCTAGGGTTTTGTTAAGAATTTTTATGTGTATGATCATGAGAGATACTGGTTTCTTTTTTGTAATATCTTTCCCTGGTTTTGGATTATGCTTGCATCATAGAATTTCTCTGGGAGTGTTTCTTCTTTTTCAATATTTTGAAATAAGTAGAATTGGTGATAAATCTTCTCTGAGTATTTGGTAAAATTCAGCCTTAAAGCCATCTGTCTGGTCCAAGACTTTTTTTGTGGGGGAGTCTTTTTATGACTTACTCAATTTCTTCTTTTGTGAAGGGTCTGTTCAAGTGTTCTCCATCTGGATATATCAACCTGAGTAGGGTAGGAGTTTCAAGGACTTTGTCCATTTCCTCTAAGTTTTCAAATTATTCAAGTATAACTTTTCCTAATATTGTATATTACAGATTTAATTCCTTCTGGATCTGTTGTGATGTCACCATGTTTCATTCAAAGTCGAGTTGGTTGCCTGTGTAGTTTAAGTCTTCATCTTTGTTTCTTTTGAGTTGATCTATCCTTTGGCGAGAGCGTTGTTCTTGAGATGACTTTTTTAGTTCAGGTAGAATTAATTCAAGGTCTTATTTTGGCTCTTATAGATATGTTTTCATCTTCTTCAGCTTCAATTTGACTTGCTTATGAGTATATATAATGGTCTGTTCCAACTTCATCTCTTGGCCTGATTTTTTTGAGAGATTTTCCAACACTTCCTTCCATAGTTGTTGTTGTTGTTGTTGTTATGTGCCGTCGCGTCGCTTGCAACTCGTAGTGACCCTATGTACAGCAGACCTAAATTCTGCTCTGTCCTGTGCCAATCACACTGTCTCTGACACTCCCATCCCGATTATCCCAGTCACTGAATCAGTCCACCTCATAGAGAGCCTTCCCCTCCTGCGCTGTCCCCTCCTCCCTCCCAAGCATGATGTCCTTCTCTAAGGACCGGTCTCTCCTTACAACACGTCCAAAGTATGTTAGACGGAACCTGAGAATCCTTGCCTCCAAGAAGCCACCCAGCTTAACCCTTTCCAGGATGAATCTGTTTTCCTAGCAGTCCATGTCCATAGATGTAGTCAGTCTGATTCCTGTGCATTCTATTAGGTGAGGTCCATGTGTGTAGCTGCCGCTTGTATTTTTTAAAAAAGATATTTGCAATGAATAAATCCTTGATGGTGCAGGATTATTTTTTTTTTAAATCCTTGCCTCCAAAGAAAAACTTGGTTTCACTCTCTCAAGGATAAACCTGTGTGTTCTCTTGGCAGTTCCTGGTATGTTTAATACTATTCTCCAGCACCACAATTCAAAGGCATAAATTCTTCTTCTGTGATCTTTGATCATTGTCTAGCTCTCTGATGCATAACAAGTAATTGCAAAGACCATTGTCTGAATCAGGTATACCTTAGTCTCCAGACTGACATTGTTGCTTTTCAGCACTTTTGAAAGGTCTTTGACAGTAGCTTTCCCCAGAGCAATTAGCCTTTTGATTTCTTGATTCTTGATGCTCTGCTTTATCTATTTTGTTGCTGCCAATTAGCCCAGTGGTGAGAATCTTTGTTCTCTTGATGTTGAATTTCAATCTGTATTGAAGACTACAGTCCTTGACCTTCTGCAGCTAATGCCTCAAGTCCTCAGTTTCAGTGAGCAAGGTTGTGTCATTTGCATAATGTAGGTTGGTGATGAGTCTTCTTCCAATCCTGATGCCACATTCCTCCTCATAAAGCCAACCTTCCCATCCTAGTATAGTATCTCAAATTGGTTTTCATTTATATTTTCCTTGTGGAAACTCAGGTGGCATAGTCTGTTGGGAATTGTGCCTTTAACCCAAATATTATGCTTCTCCAGTTGTCTGAATCTACCAGTGGCTCTGTGGGAGAAAGAAGGACAGTCTTCTCCCACACAGTTTATAGCCACAGAAACCTAATGAAGGGTCATCTCTGAGTCAGAGCCAACTAAACAGCAATAGTGAATGATGATGGCTAACCATGTTAAGTATCCTTTTTTGTGTTTATTGGTCATTTGTATATCTTCTTTGGAAAAAATATTTTTATTTTCATACTAGTTACTGTAGCTTTCCTTAATTACTACAACATACAGTAATTCTTATTTTAATGATCTTAAAGTTTTATTATATATTTCTTTTCCTATTTAGAATTAGACAAAGAATAATCAGTTAATGTGAATGTATGCAGAAATATACTTGTGTGTGTAGTTGTGACCACCCAGCTGTGTATATGTAGCAGTGGAAAGAATAGGATATTTGGATTTGAAAACTGTTAAATGCTAACTCAACATTAAATTCCTTCTGAACTAACTCAGTCTCATAAGGACAAATTACTTCATAGGTCCATTATTGTAACACTAGAAGGATAACTAGTTGTTGTTGTTGTTGTTGTTATATGCCATTGAGTCACTTGTGACTCATACTGAATCCTGTGCCAACCTTATTGTCTCTTACACACCTGCCTCCGTTACCCCAGTCCCTGAATCAATCCATCTCATTGAGGGTCTTCCTCTCTTGTGCTATCCCTCCACCTTTCCAAGCATGTTGTCCCTCTCCAAGGACTGGTCTCTCCTTGTAACATGTCCGAAGTATGTTATACAAAGCTTCAGAATCCTTGCCTCCAAGAGCAGCCTGGTTTTACCCCCTCAAGGATTAACCTCTTTGTTCTCCTGGCCGCCCATGGTATATTCAATAGTCTTCTCCAGCACAACAGCTCAAACACATCGATTCCCTTTCTATCATCCCTAGTTATTGTCCAGTTTTCTGATTAGTAGCATGTATGTTGTATGTAAAATCCCTAAGAGGAGAAGGGGCAATGAAAGGAGGGGGTAAAGAAGAAAAAAACAAACAAACAAAAACCACAACACAAAAAAGCAGTATTAACAAATGTTAGATAAAAGAGTAAACTAAATGTATGTAACTAAAAAAAAGGGGAAAGAAAAATAAAATAAAAAGAATAAAAGATAAATTACATCATGAACAAGGCTAACACATATTCTTACCTCCTTATAAAGATTGTTTTTAAAAGTTAAAGTGTTTTGTAAGTTTCAAAACATGGTGCAAATATGTTATTATTTTTTATTCTCCTGGTAATTAACAAAATAACTACATTTGTTTAATTGTTTCTCTTTGTGTGCACATTCTCTAGGATTATCTAGCTAATATCATCCATCACCTGGCTGCCATTAGCTTGATGGGCTTCTCATGGTGCGCTAATTATATCCGCAGTGGGACCCTCGTGATGATTGTGCATGATGTGGCCGACATTTGGCTAGAGGTAAACATTTGCTATATAAAAATGTAATAACAATATACAATTCCTGGGTTTCTGTAAATGCTTACAGAAAGAAATCTGTAAGTGACTTAGTGGTCAGTGCTTTCTCCTGAAAACACCCAAAGTTGGAAAATGTTCTTGGAGCCTCAACTCCTTCAGGATTAAAGAAAGACAGCCTTTAAGTTTTTGGGGTGTGTATGTGTGTGTATTTTTGTTTTTGTTTTTTTAATTTTTAATGAAAGTTTACAGAGACTTTGGATTTCCATTCATACCTTGTTGCACTTTTCTCCCTGGTCACACCTAGCCCGTAATTCACTTTTCTTTTTGAAAAGTAAAAGAAAAAAAATTTTTCAGTATTATTCAATCCCTCCCCCAAAGTCCACTCCATTATGCTACCTTCATTCCGGACTCCTATCATAACACTACTGAGTCAAATATCTCAGTCACAAAAAGACAAATATGGCATAATGTCTCTGTTATAAAAGAGGACTGACATAGGGGTTGGGGGAGACTGAGAAAGATGGGATAAATAATGTATTTATTGAAACAGAAGAGGAAATAACTATTTAAAAGGGATGTATGCTTAGCCTTTAAGTTTTACTTTTTAAACCTTCTATATTGTATAAAAATATTATTAAAAATGGGTGACCTTGGCGACATTATGCTGAGTAAAATATCTCAGTCACAAAAGAACAAATACTGTATGGTGCCACTGTTGTACAATGAAGCTGACATCGGGGGTGAGGGGTGAGACTGAGAAAAACTGGATAAATTTTGTGTACTGCATTGAAGCTGATGAGGGAGAGAACAGTTTAAAAGTAACATATTTTAGGGCATTATGATTATCATGAGAGTTCTGAATGAGGGTTGCAAAGTGGAGTGTACTCGGGGTGAGGGTGGGGGCATGCGGGGGGATTGTATACCAATGAAGGAATTTTTCTTTTGATTTTAAAGAAGAGCGAACTTGGGGTGGGGTGGGCGGGGAGAAAAGTGCAACAATGAATGAATGGAAATCCACAATCTCTGTAAATGTTCATTGAAATTAATAAAAAAAATATTCATTTGGGGATAAAACTTAGGAAAATTAAATACAAATGCTTGCTTAGTAAGGAAAAGTAAATATGTGAAGAATAAATGAATTTGAATATTTTAAAAGGAAAACTTGAGTGTGTGGCATTGTAGACGTCCACATTGGCAAGCACATAAGTCAACATAGTCACTTAAGCAAATGCTTGGATAGACACTGAGCACTTACCCAGCCTGTTCTCCCAATCCTCCTCTAACCCATACCATTGCTGAAATGAATAAGAACTTTTAAAAAGCCCACATTTCTATTATAAAGAGAAGATAGACTTTGAATATATTCAAAATGGGCAACAAAGGTTTTCAAAAGTCATATAAACTAAAAATATGAGGAATAAAACACAAATGTAAGATTGTTTATGCTACATTTTCCTGTCATGTATTGTTGATGTTGTTATATGCTCTCGAGTCGCCTGTGACTCATAGTGACCCTGTGTACAATGGCCCTAAACCCTGTTCTACGCTGTGCCAATCTCACTCTCTCCAACACACCTACCCCTATTACCCCACTAATTGAATCAATCCACCTCATAGAGGGTCTTCATCTCCTGTGCTGTCTCTCCACCCTCCCAAGTATGACATCCCTCTCCAAGGACTGGTCCCTCCTTGCAAGATATGTCAGATGAAGCTTCAGAATCCTTGCCTCCAAGGAACAGCCTGGTTTAATCCTCTCTAGGATGAACCTGTTCGTTTTCTTAGCAATCTCCTCCAACACCACAGCTGAAAGGCACATCGCTAGTCATTGTCCAACTCTCTTACGCATATCAAGTGATTGCAAAGATCATGGCCTATATCAGGCAACCGTAGTCTCCATAGTGACATCATTGCTCTTCAGTACTTTGAAGAGGTCCGTAACAGCAGACTTTCCTATGGCAAAATTTCTTTTACTTTCTTGGCTGCTGGTGTGAACAGGGCTGACTATGAAGCCAAGCAAACTAAAGCTGTTAACAATCTCAATCTTTTCACCATCAGTTCTGATGCTGCCAATTGGCCCAGTGGTGAGAATCTTTGTTTTCTTGATATTGAGCCTCAATTCATGCTGAAAAGCTGCAGTCCTTGACCTTCTGCAGGAAGCACTTCAAGACCTCCTTATTTTCAGGAAGCAGGATTGTGTCATCTGCATAATGAAGATTGCTGATGAATCTTTCTCCAACTCTGACGCCAACATTTCTCCTCATACAGACCAGCCTCCTGGATAATCTGTTCTGCATATAGGCTGAAAAGGTATGGAGATAGGACACATCCCTGGCATACACCCTTCCCAATTTTGAACCATGCAGTATTTCCATTTTCTGTTCTGACTGCCCCTTGGTCCATGTATAGATTTCGCATTAGCATGATCAAGTGTTCTAGGATTCCCATTCTTCTCAGGGTTAGTCACAATTTGTTGTGATTCACACAGTCAAATGCCTTTTAATAATCAATGAAACATAGATACACACTCCTCTGATACTCTCTGCTTTCAGCCAAGATCCATCTAACATCAGCTACAATATCCCTAGTCCCACAACCCCTTCTAAACCCAGCCTGCTCTTCTTGCAGTTCTTTGTTGATGTGCTCTTCCAGTCATTTTTGGATAATCTTCAGCAGAATATTGCTTGCATGTGATATCAACGATACTGTTCAATAATTTCCACACTCTGCCATATCACCTTTCTTTATAATGGGAACAAATATAGATCTCTTTTATTCAGTTGACCAGGTGGTTGACCTCCAGATTTCTTGGCACAACTTTGTTGTGCATCTGTTTGTTGAAATATGTCAATTTGTACACCATCACTTCCTGGGACTTTGTTTTTTGCCAATTCTTTCAGAGCAGCTTGAACTTCTTCCTTTTTCACCACAGTCTCTTGCTCATATGTTGTTTCATTAAATTCTTTTGTGTCCACCAATTCCTTTTGGTACAATGACTCTGTATACTCTTTACATCTTCTTTTAATACTTCCTGAATCATTTCATATTCTACCCAATGCATCCTTAAGTATTGCAGCTTGAGGCTTGAATATGCAGAACAGATTATCTGGGAGACGGGGCTCTATGAGGAGAAATGTGGACTGAAGATTGTAGGAAGACTCATCAACAATCTGTGTTATGCAGATAACACAACCCTGCTTGCTGAAACTGAGGAGGACCTGAAGTGCCTGCTGCAGAAGATCAAGGAATGCAGCCCTTCAATATTGATTAAAGCTCAGTATCAAGAAAACAAAGATTCTCACCACTGGGCCAATTGGCAGCATCAGCATGGATGGCGAAGAGATTGAGATTGTTAACAGCTTCAGTTTGCTTGGCTCCACAATCAATACTCTTGGCAACAATAGCCAAGAAATTAAAAGATGTATTGCCTTGGGAAAGTCTTCTGTCAGAGACCTCGCCAAAGTACTGAAGAGCAATGATACCACTCTGGAGACTAAGGTGTGCCTGATATAGGCCATGGTCTTTGCAATCACTTGTTATGCATGAGAGAGCTGGTTAATGACTAGGTATTATAGAAAGAGAATTTGTGCCATTGAGCTGTGGTGTTGGAGAATAGTATTGAATATACCATGGACTGCTAAGAGAACAAACAAGGTTCGTCCTGGAGAAGGTTAAACCAGGCTATTCCTTGGAGGCAAGGATTCTGAAGCTTTTTCTGACATGCTTTGGGCATGTTGCAAGGAGGGACTAGTCCTTGGAAAGGGACATCATCCTTTTGAGGGTGGAGACACAGTGCAAGAGAGGAAGACCCTCGATGAGATGGACTGATCCAATGATTGGGGTCAGGGACAATAAGATTGGCATAGGATTGATCAGGGTTTAGGGCTTTTATACATAGGGTCACTATGAGTTGCAGGCAACTCGATGGCTCAACAACAATGCCTATAATTTATAATTTGACACTTAACTACCTTTACAAATCTTAAGATTATTATATGTGGTAAAGGTGTGTTAATATATATATATAGTATTAATGTGTTAATTTATCAAAAGATAGTGCCAAATTTTTTACATGCTAGTCTCTGAATATTGTCATCTCTGTTACAACTACTTCATCCTCTAACTGTATCTCAGTAAAATTGTTTAAAAGTTAAAACACTAGCCAAAAGCACAATATATCTTCTTCTGCAAAGTGCATGGAACATTCTCCATAATAGATCACATTTTAGAACATAGGCAAGATTAATAAATTCAGAAGCATACAAGCAATACAGAGCATCTTCTCAGATCAGAAAGCTACAAAATTAATAATTAATAATGAGGAAAAAGAAGAAAAAGTCATACATTTGGAAGCTGAACAACACCTTGCTTGAACATGAGTGGGTAATAGAAGAAATAATAAATGAAATTAAAAAGTTTCTTGAAACAAATCACAGTGAAAACACAACTTACCAACACCTCTGGGAAACAACCAAAGCAGTAATTAGAGGTCAATTTATAGTAATAAGCAAATATATTAAAAGACAGAAAAAATGACGATTGACTCTCTAACCCAGTATCTCCAACAAATTGAAAAAGAGCAACAATAAAACATGACACCCTCCAAAAAAGCTGAAATTATAAAAAAGGCCCATTCTATGAAACAAACATATCCTTGATACAAAAACCAGTAAAGACACTATCAAAACAGAAAATTATAGACTAATATCTCTATGAACATAGATGCAAAAATCCTGAATAAAATCCTGGCAAATAGAATTCAATAATATGTCAAAAAAGTGACTCACCATGATCAAATGGGATTCATAACATGTATTTAACATAAGAAAAACAATCATTGTAATTCATTGCATTAATAAAGCAAAGAACACACACATGAGTCTATCAATTGATGCAGAAAAGGCCTTTGACAAAATCCAACACCCTTTCCTGATTAAAACACTAAACGAAATACGAATAAAAGGCAATTTCTTCAACATAGTAAAAAGTATATAGCAAACTCAAGAGCCAGGGTTGTTCTCAATGGAGAGAAGTCAAAGGCATTCCCCTTGAGAACAGGAACTAGTCAAGGATGCCCACTATACCTTTCCTATTCAATATTGTATTGGAAGTTTTAGCAGTAGCAAAAAGACAAGAGAAGAAAATAAGAGGTATTCAAATTAGCAAAAAGGAGGTAAAATTATCTCTATATGCAGATGATATGATAGGATATTTAGAAAACCCTAAAGATTTAACAAGAAAACCACTGTACATAGTTGACCAAGTCAGGAAAGTGGCAGGATACAAGATCAACATTCAAAATTCAATTGGATTTCTCTACAGTGACAGAGAATATAGAAAAGGAGCTAAGAAAAACAATACCCATAACAATAGCTAATAATAAGATTAAATATTTGGGAGTAAATAGAACCAGAAACACAAAGGATCTATTCAAAGAAAATTACAAAACATCACTACAAGAAACAAAGAGACCTGGAAAAATGGAAGAATATCCCTTGCTCATGGATAGGAAGACTCAATATTGTGAAAATGACAATCCTACCAAAAGCAATCTACATGTAAGTGCAATTCCAATACAAATACTAATTCCATTTTCAGTGAGATAGTAAAGGCAATCTCCAATGTCATTTGGAATGGATAGAAACCCTCCAAATAAGCAAAACATTTCTTTAAAAAAAGAAACAAGGTAGGAGGCATCTCATTCCCTGATTTCAAATCCTACTACACTGCCATTGTGGTCAAGAGAGCATGGTACAATGACAGACACATAGATAAATGGCATAGAATTGAGAACCAAGATATCAGCTCATCTACCTATGGTCAACCTATTTTTTGAAAAGGAGATGATATCAGTTAATTGAGGAAATTACAGCCTTTAAAAAAAATGGTGTTGGCAAAATTGGCTATCTGCAGAAAGCTCAAACAAGACTCCCTCCTCACACCAGACACAAAAACCAGTTAAAAGTGGATCAAAGACCTAGGACTAAAACTAAAGACTATAAATTTCATTAGAGAAAAGTTTGGATGAACCATAGAAGCACTAATCCACAACTTGAACAGTCTTCCAAGCATTTTGAAAAACCTACAACCAGGTGAGGATAAAATCGATGGCTGGGACCTTCTGAGAATCAAATCCCAATGCACACCCAAAAATTTCTCCAACAAAGTGAAAAGGTAAGCCAGAGACTGGGAAAAATATCTGGTAGTGACATGTCTGATAGGGGACTTATACTGGAGTGCCACAACAAGATAAAGGTAAATAATCAAATTGAAAAATAGGCACAGGATATGAACAGAAACTTCATCTAAGAAGACATTCAAATGGCAAACAAATGCATGAAGAAATGTTTCAAATCCCTAGCTCTAAGAGAGATGCAAATCAAAACAACTATGAGATATCATCTCACCCCAGTAATAATAGCAAAATTTAACAGAACATTGAACAATAAATGTTGGTGAGGTTGTGGAGAAACTATGGAAGGCAGTATGGCACTTTCTCAAAAAGTTGGAAATATAAATACCATTTGTCTCAGCAATTCCACTCCTGGGAATATACCCTAAAGAAACCATAAGTGCTATCCAAGCAAATATATTCTCACCCATGTTTATAGCTACTTTGTTCACAATAGCAAAGGGTTGGAAACAACCCAAGTGCCCATTAAGAAACGAATGGACAGAGAAGCTGTGGTATATTCACATAATAGAATGTTATGCAGTACTGAAAAGCAAATAACTCATTAAATATTATATAAAATGGGTGACCATGGAGGACATTATGCTGACAAATATCTCAGTCACAAAAGGACAAATACTGCATAATGCTGCTGTTCTAAAACAGGACTGACATGGGGTTTGGGTGGAAACTAAGAAGAGGGGATAAATCATCTACATGGCATTGAAACAGATGAGGGAGAACTGTATAAAAGAAATATATGATTAGGTATTATTGGCACAACAAAAGTCCAGAATAAGAGTTGCATAGTAAAGTCATCTGGAGGTTGTTGTTATGTGCCATCGAGTCGCTTGCAACTCATAGCGACCCTATGCACATCAGCCCTAAACTCTGCTCTGTCCTGTGCCAGTCTCACTGTCTCTGATACACCCATCCTGATTACCCCAGTCACTGAATCAATCCACCTCATAAAGGGCCTTCCCCTCCTGCGCTGTCCCTCCACCCTCCCAAGCATGACGTCCCTCTCCAAAGACTGGCCCCTCCTTACAACATGTCTAAAGTATGTCAGACGAAGCATCAGAATCCTTTCCTCCAAGGAATTGCCTGGTTTAACCCTCTCCAGGATGAATCTGTTTGTTTTCTTAGCAGTCCATGATACATTCAATACTCTTCTCCAGCACCACAGCTCAAAAGCATCAGTTCTCCTTCTATCCTCCCTAGACTTTGTAAACTACTACCTAACTTGGGAGGAACTGGAGAGCATTATGCTGAGTGAACTAACTCAGTCCCACAGGACAAATACTGTATAAAATCATTATTGTAGAATAAGTATGAGGATCCAAGCTGGGAGGGTAGAAGCAGAGGGGTGAGAATGGGTGAGGTGTTAATCATAGTGTTGCACAATTCAAGAAGCTGAGGTGGTGAAGGAAACGGGAAGGATCTTTAGTGAAAAACAATGTATTTATACTAATTTAAAATAAAAACAACAACAAAATTGCCTGTGTGGTTTCACCAAATCACTTATTACTTTATTTTCTCTCCTCAGCTATAACATGAGAAGCCATGTATACCTTAGGATATATTTTGGAGTGTAGATAATTATTGTTCAAAAGTGTTTTGATGTCTTCAGACAGGAAACAAAGAAAAGTAAAAGGAGCCTCATAAACTATGAGAACAAATTTATGTTATTAGTGATCATAAATCATTCTTGAGTCACAAGTCATATCCTAAATGAAAAGTTCAATGATCAAACCTTCCATCCATTGTTTGTAAAGACAATATTTGGCATTGGGTAGCAACTTACTTTTACATTTCCCAGGGGTCCATTCCATAGCTTCTTCAAGTGGTTTGTGTTATAGTGTGTCTTGATGAAGGATCAAGTTCTAATTGAACTCAGATACAGTGTAGCCTTTACAACTTTTATAAATTTATAAAATAGTTAATTTATAAATACATAATTTATAATTCTAAATTAATATCACAAACAAGTAAAAGTACAATATAACTCATAAATGCCTGGAGCAGTATATATCAGGGAAGTGCCAGAAACCCAAGCTGGATTCAGAAGAGGACAGAACAATGAATATCATTGTTAATTTTAAATGAGTCTTGGTTGAAAGCAGATACCATAAAGACATTTACTTGTGCTATATGGACTTTTCAAAGGTATTTGTGTGGATCATACGAATGATAGGTAACATTGAAAAGAATGAGAATTGTACAATATTTCATTTTGTTCATGAAGAACCTGTATATGGAAAAAGAAGCACTTTTCTAACAGAACAAAGTATTTAAAATCATAAAAGATATGCATCAGGGTTTTATCCTTTCACCATTCAGTCTTACATTGAGTAGATAATCTGAGAAGGTGGACTCTATATGAAGAAAACTGCAGCATCAGAATTTGAGGAAAACTCATGAGCAAATTAGGTAGACGACACAGCCTTGCTTGCTGAGAATGAAGAAGACTTGAAAGCACTCATGAAGATTAATGATTATAGCATCAGTATAGTTTATACTTCAACATAAAAAAACTCACAACTATACAAATAAGCAACATGATAAATGGATAGAAGATTGAAATTGTCAATTATTTCATTTTACTTGGATCCACAATCAACACCCAAGGGAAATGGCAGTCCTACCTATGGAATGACATATTGAAATGGTCAAACCTTCTGGTAAGTACCTGTCTAAAGTGCCAAAGAACAAGGATTCTACTTCAAAGAAGAAGATGTATTTGGCCCAAGTCATGGTATTCTGAGATGTGCGTGAAAATTGGATGTAGAATAACAAACCTAAGAAAAATTGAGCCTTTGAATTGTGATATTATTGATGAGTATTAAATATGGCACAGATTAACAAAAGAACAATCCTATCTGTCTTGGAGGAAGTGCAACCAGAATACTCCTTAGAAGTAAGACTTAGTCTTCTCTATTATGGGCAATCAGGAGGGACCATTCCCTGGAAAAAAAAGGTATCATGCTTAGAAAAGCAAAGGTTAGCAAACAAAAAGATCCCTCATGGATATGAATTGACTCAGTAACTACAACAATGAACGTAAGCACTGCAGATTGTGACGATGGTGCAGGTTGAGCAGGTTAAGTGATACTTAATGACAAATATAGGGTTGATCTTTCATGTTGCTAGTTATCTTTTTCTTCATGAGGGAGAACACTCTCTATCATCTACATTTACTTATATTCTTCACACATAATCTCCTCTAATTTTGCCATGTGCTCAAATATGGATTTAGGCCCCAACACTTTAATAGTATCTTAACTAATATTTACCAAAGATAGAGGTTACTTTCTGCCATCTGATCATTATATAGTCTAGAATAATCCTTTGTATATTTTTTGCACAGTAGTGCCTGTGCAATTTATAGCTAATAATCTGACCTAGCCTCTGCACCCTTGAACAGCTAGCCACTCACCATTTTCCACTTACTCAGCATAATAACTTTCTATCTCAGCAATTTTAGGTGTTCTCATGATATTGAAAATTATGAGAATGGGATAAGAACCCTTTAGGAGATGTAAATATATTGCTTTTATTGTTCCTAAGGGCTCTTAAGCTTCAGGAGATAATTTCATCTCTGAAATTGCCCATGTCTAGGTCATGTTAGAAGACCTGATAGATAGCCTAGTAGGTAGGGGCTTGTGCTTCCAACTAAAAGGTTTAAATCCATCAGCTACTCCAAGGAAGAAAGATGAGCAATCACTTCTCATATAATTTATAGCCTCTGACAACTCACTGTAAAGTCAGTTCCTACTCAGTAGTAATGAGAGGTGAGGGAAGGGTGAAAAAAAAATCTGCCCTTCAACTGTTCCTCTAACACATCCCACTCCATCGTATTAGAAGCTTTCACTTTCAGCCTTAGGTCTTCACTGGGTGATGTAATAGAGAAACCTTAGCAGTTACCACTACAGTAAGAAATTAATATTCAACACAAAAAATATGAGCATTATAGATTAGTATAAAATAACTTAGAAAAATGTAGTATTTCAAATTATATTTTAATCCAGAGTTCTAAGCATTTACTTCTAACTCTACTTCTTATTTCATCCATCTTAAAGTAGCAAACTTGTTGGAAACCTCTGCTGGATAGGCCTAGATTTCATGTGTCTCCTGACTTCCTGTTATCCAGCTCTCCTCTCTGTTAAATGGATATATTCAACAAATGCTCAAATGAAATATATGCTAAAATGAATAGTACTAGTTTATAGCACTTGTGAAAGACAATAATAATGCTGTAATCATTTGACCATATCTTTTAGACATTGTATTATGGGAAAGTTCAAACATTTATAAAGAGATCAAGCTTCAACAATCTCGTTTCATCAATTTTTCTGTGCACATTACATCTCATTCTCAAATTTTATAGTCAACTTTTAGATATTTATAAATCATTTGCAAATATATAATTTTGTATTTTATACTAATCCCACTTTAATTGTCTAAATGAAGTTTTTTTTCTTTGTTTCCAGTCTGCAAAAATGTTCTCTTATGCTGGATGGAAGCAAACCTGTAACATGCTATTTTTCATCTTCTCTGCCATCTTTTTTGTCAGCCGTCTCATTGTATTTCCTTTTTGGTAAGTAGACAAGATGACGTGTTGCTCTCTGGTCATGCCTTTCTTCAGTGGAATGAGGTGACCTTTGTGTAGTGTTGAAGTCAGCTTTTCCTCCCTTACACTGATTGTCAGTTGCTTGTGTCAAGTTCAGTTAAAAAAAAGTAATTAAAAGAAACTATATTACAAAATTAATTAAAGACATCTCCCAATGTAATATTACTACAAAAGAAGATGGAAAATGTGTAATTCAAATGTATTACCTCAGTCAACTAAGATATTGGATAAGCAGAAACTTTCATTTTGTAGCTTGTATCATTATTATGGATATTGCTTTGTGATTTGCAGCTTTGCTATTTACTAAATATCATTAACATTCTTCAGCTCTCTAAAAAAATGAGATATTTCCTCTGTTAAAGAATAATAATTATACATACACTCAAAGCCACAGAACTCTTAAAACCCTAAAATTATTGTTATTGAGTTGGTTCAGACTCATAGTGACCCCACAGGACAGATAATTGGAAAATTAGAGGGTCAGTACTAGAGAGAAAGACCCTCAAGAAGATAGATTGGCATAGTGAATGTATCAGTGGGCTTAAGCACAGCAGAGATTGTGAGGATGATGCAGAATCATGTAGGGTTTTGTTCTATCATACAAGAATCAATATGAATCAGAGCATGTAGGTGGTGTATCTGACATTGATTCAGCAGTCTGGAGAGGTCCCTGACAGCAGACTTTCCCAGTGTAACTTGTCTTTTGATTTTTTGACTGCTGATGCCAAGTGTATTGGTTGTGGATCTAAGCAAAATGAAATTGTTAATAATCTCAGTCTCATCTCCATCTATCATGATGCTGCCAATTGGCCTAGTGGTGAAAATCTTTGTTTTCTGATGTTGAGATGCAGTCCATGTTGAAGACTGTAGTCCTTGAGCCCAGCCTCCCAAATGATCTGTTCCACATATAGTTTGAAAAGGTATGGAGAAAGGATACATCCCTGATGCATTCCTTTCTTTTTTTAAATTTTATATTGGTTTGCTCACATGGTTTGTATACATTGTGTTTCACACTGTTCTTCACTCATATTGTGATTCATGCATTATGCTTTATAAAATCAATCACCTTTGGACCTTGGCCATTATTACCCAGTCTTTCAGGCCTTGCTGGATGCCTCCCATTTCCTTCACCCTGTTGTTCCATCCACCAAACTGTGCAACTCTGTGGTTTCACCCCTATCCGTCCTCAACACCCCACTTCTCCCATCTCTTCACTCCTTGGGTAAAACATGTAAGGACACATGTTTTACTAGTCATCCTCCTGTTTTTTAAAGCAATGATGGTCTTGTGCAGTATTGGTCCACACTCCTTTCTTGATTTTGAACCATGCAGTCTTTTCTTGCTCTGTTCAGACAACTGCTTCATGGTTTAAGTATAGTTTTCAAATGAGCACAATCAAATGTTCTGGAATTCCCATTCTGTTCAATGTTAGCCACAATTTGTTGTCAACCACACAGCCAAATACCTTTGCATAGTAAAGAACAAAAAAACAAACAGGCGGTTGGTGTGGTCTCCATTGTTCAGGATTTAAGGCGCCATGAGGTACTCTGTGCCCAGGTCCCAGGAGAAGTCTACCCCGCCGTAGAACTTAGGAAGCTCAACGTGTCACATCCATCTTCAGTGCCAAGTGCTTGACATGGCATATGCTCAGCGTTCTAGCACATGAACGAGCACCCACTGTGGTCCCGGATGTAGAAGGATTGGTGTGTCCCGGGGTCTGGTTTTCCTTGGTGGAAATGTTGGGATGGCGTCGCTTGACTTTCCAAGGAGGCTCAGTGCCTTGGAGGGAGAGGGGTGACAGAGGCCGTGGTCAGGGTGGGCGCTTTGGCTCCAGAGGCGGCCCAGGAGGAGGGTTTAGGCCCTTTGTGCCACATAACCCGTTTGATTTCTATTTGTGTGAAATGGCCTTTCCCCGGGTCAAGCCAGCACCTGATGAAACGTCCTTCAGTGAAGCTTTGCTGAAGAGGAATCAGGACCTTGCTCCCAATTCTGCTGAACAGGCATCTATACTTTCTCTAGTGAGCAAAATAAACAATGTGATTGACAATTTGATTGTGGCCCCAGGGACATTTGAAGTGCAAATTGAAGAAGTCCGACAAGTAGGATCATATAAAAAGGGAACGATGACTACAGGACACAATGTGGCTGACCTAATAGTAATTCTAAAGATTCTGCCAACATTGGAAGCTGTTGCTGCTCTGGGGACCAAAGTTGTGGAAAGCCTGAGAGCACAGGATCCTTCTGAAGTTTTGGCCATGCTGACTAATGAAACTGGCTTTGAAATCAGCTCTTCTGATGCTGCAGTGAAGATTCTCATTACAACAGTGCCACCCAATCTTCGAAAACTGGATCCGGAACTCCACTTGGATATCAAAGTGTTGCAGAGTGCCTTAGCAGCTATCAGGCATGCCTGCTGGTTTGAGGAAAATGCTTCTTAGTCCACAGTCAAAGTTCTCATTCGACTGCTGAAAGACTTGAGAGCTCATTTTCCTGGCTTTGAACCCCTTACACCTTGGATTCTTGATCTGCTGGGACACGATGCTGTCATGAACAATCCCACGAGACAGCCCCTGGCCCTCAATGTGGCCTACAGGCGTTGCTTTCAGATTCTGGCCGCAGGACTGTTTCTGCCAGGTTCAGTGGGTATCACTGATCCATGTGATAGTGGGAACTTCAGAGTACACACAGTCATGACCCTGGAACAGCAGGACATGGTCTGCTATACAGCACAGACTTTAGTCTGAATCCTCTCACATGGAGGCTTCAGGAAGATCCTGGGCCAGGAGGGTGATGCCAGCTATCTTGCTTCTGAAATATCAACCTGGGACAGAGTGATAGTGACACTATCAGAGAAAGCTTATGAGAAGTCACCAGAGAAAAAAGAAGAGGAGGAGGAGAACACAGAAGAACCGCCTCAAGGGGAGGAAGAGGAAAGTATGGAGACCCAGGAGTGAGCCTTCCTCTCTTCATCCCCTTTTACTCAAGGGGGAGACTGAGAGCCTAAGCTGACCGCTACTGGGCATTACTTGGTGGCATTTCTGTGGGATAGGGGAAGATGGCAGACAGGAAGTTAATCCTATGGAAGGAAGTGTCGTTCTACTGGGTTCTGATAATGGCTAAGCTATTATCGTAAGACTTTGCCATCCATCCATGTTGAAACAGGACACAGACTTTTTTCCTATTAACTCTAGAATTCCTAACTCCTGAAAACGGCTTTTAACCAGTACTTTGTTTTTGAAATGTTGTTGGCTGCTAAATGTGTGGACATATTTTTTTCCCTAAAGAAAATTATTAAAGTACTACACAGTAGGAAAACAAAACAAAACAAAAACCAAACAAACAAAAAACCACAAATAGACGTATTTCTGGTACTCTTTTTTTTAGGTGAGATAATCTGACATTGGTAATGATATCCTTAGTGTAACAGCCTCTTCTAAACTCAGCTGGTGTTTCTGGCAGTTCTCAAAGTACTGTTTCAGTTGTTTTTGGATAATCTTCAGCAGGATTTTGCTTGTGTGTGATATTAGTGACGTTATCGTTGTTGTTGTTATGTGCTGTCATATCACCTGTGAATTATAACGACATTATGTACAAAAACTCTGAATCCTGCTCTATCCCAAGCCAAGTTTATTGTCTCTGGAACTCTTACGTCCATTGAGAAAATCCATCTCATCGAGGTTCTTCCTTTCTTGTGCTGTTCTTCCATCCTTCCAGAAATAATGTTCCTCTCCAAGGACTGGCACCTCCTACCAACATGCTCAAAGTATGTCAGACGGAGCTTCAGAATCCTTACCTCCAAGGAGCAACCTGGTTTCACCCTCTCCAGGACAAACTAGTTTGTTCTCTTAGAAGTCCATGGTTATATTCAATACTCTTCTTGAGCACCACATCTCAAAGGCATCAATTCTTCTATCAGCCCTAGTCATTGTCCAGCTTTCTGATGCATTGCAGGCAATTACAAAGACCAGGGCCTGGATCAGGCACACCTTAATTTCCAGACTGACATCATTGTTCTTTAGTACCCTGGAGATGTCCCTGACAGCATTCTTTCCCAATGCAATTCGTCTTTTGATTTCCTAATTGGACCAGTGATGAGAATCTTTGCTTTCTTGATGTTTAGCTTCAATCCATACTGAAGGCTTCTGCAGTCCTTGATTTTCTGCAACAAGTGCTTCAGGTCCTCCTTAGTTTCAGCAAGCAAGGTTGTGTCATCTGCATAATACAGGTTGTTGATGAGTCTTCCTCCAGTCCTGATTCCACATTCCTCCTCATAGTGCCTAGCCTCCTGGATAATCTGTAACTCATATAGATTGCAAAGGTACGGTGATAGAACACATCTTTGATGTACACCATTCCTGATTTTAAACAATGCAGTGTTTCCTTGCTCTGTTCTGATTACTGCCTCCTGGTCCAAGTATAGGTTTCACATAAGCATAATTAAGTGATATTATTCAATAATTTCCATACTCTGTTGGATAAGAATGGGAAGAGGAATGAATATGGATCTCTTTCAGTCAGTTAGCCAGGTAGTTGTCCTCCAAATTTCTTGGCACAACTTGGTGAGTATGTCCAGGGAATGTTTAAAATTGGTATTCCATCAATCCCTAGGAACTTAGTTTTTGTCAATTCCTTCATAGCAGCTTGAAATTTTCCCTTCATAATTGCCTCTCGGTCATATGTTGTTTTATGAAATTCTTCTGTGTGAACCAATTCTTTTTGGTGCAGTGACTCTGTATTCCTGCCATCTTCTTTTGATGCTTCCTGAATCATCTGGTATTCTGCCCACAGCATCTTTTTTTAAAAGTTTTTTTCATTTTATTCTGATGTATTTATGAAGTCTGAATTCATTGTTTTTCACACCAGATCTTTCCTATTTCCTACACATGCCCCTACCCACCAAATCTGCAACTCTATGATGAACCCCAGTTTATCTCTTATGAACTTTATGGTTTTGGACTTACTTCACCTTGAGTTGATTTTGTGTGTGGTGTGAGATATGGATCCTGTTTCAGTTTTCTATAGATAGCAGTCCAGTTTTGACAGCACCATTTGTTGAAGAAGTTTTCATTTCCCGTTTGATAGGTTTTATTACCTTGTTGAAAATCAGTTGGTCATAGATAGCTGGGTCTATATCTGAGTTCTAAATTCTGTTCTGTTGGTCTATTTTCCTGACATTGTATCAGAACCATGCTGTTCTGGTTACTACTGCTGTGTAAGAAGTTTTAAGATCAGGGAGAGTATGCCTCCCAACTTAGTCTCCAGAGTGACACCATTGCCCTTCAGTACTCTGGAGAGGTTCCTAACAGCAGCCTTTCCCATCACAATACATCTTTTAACTTCCTGGCTGCTGGTGCCAAGAGTTTTTACTGTGGAGCCAAGCAAACTAAAGCTGTTAACAATCTCAATCTCTTCACCATTCATCCTGATGCTGCCAATTGGCTCAGTGGTGAGAATCTTTGTCGTCTTGATATTGAGCCTCAATCCATATTGAAGGCTGCAGTTCTTGACATTCTGCAGCAAGTCTTGCATATACTTTCCATAATATTCCATTGTTATCCTTTAAATTTTGGTTGGTTCTGTCATGAAGTTTCACAGTTGATTGCTTATTCAGCTTATTTGTGTCTTTCATTTCTTTTCCTTGGTTAACTTTGTCAACAGTTTGTCAATTATTTTGACTCAAAGATCCAACTCTTGGTCTTGTTGATAGTTCCTAATTGTTTTTCTGGTTTTTATATCATTTCTTTCTGTATTTATCTTTATAATTTCCTTTCTTCCAGAGGCTGAGTTTGTGTTGTCAGAGGTTTTGTTGTTGTGGTAGTGGTTTTTTAGATGTTAAATTAGTTAGTTTGGTTTACTTCTTTCTTGTTTTTTCATATTTTTGCTTATAGCTATAGACTGACTTCTAAGTATTACTTTTGCTATATATCTGAGAGGTTTGGATATATTGTGTTTTTATTTTTCTTTGTTTCAAGAAACTTAAATATATTTTTTATACCCTTTGTGGGTGTTTCCTGCTCTTTTTTATTCTCTTCTTGTTAATTAATAATTGTACAGCACTGAGATTTAACAATATGCTTTGCAGTTTTTTAGTGCTTTTGAGTTTATCAAGGCTGCTTTGTGCTCTAGGGTCAGTTCTGGAGGATGTAACAGGTACACTGGAAAAGAAAGTCAACTAGGGGTTTTTTGGGGGGGATTTCTCTGTATGTGTCTATGAAGTTGAGTTGGCTAATTGTGTGATTTAGCTTGGCATCTTTGTTGAGTTTTCTTTCTAGTTGTCCTATCTTTCAGTGAAAATGATGTATTGAAGTCTCCTATTAGTCTTGTCTGTTTCTTTCTTTAAGTCTATTAACATTTGTTGTAGGCCTCTTATAGATAACAGAAAATATTTTCTGTCTTTTGCATGTTCTCTTCTTCTTTTGTGCCTTTAAGCATTATAGAGTGTTCTTCTTTGTCTCTTATGCTACATCTTACCTTATATTCTATTTTATTAGAGATTAGTAGTTACACTCCCGGGCTGTTTGGTTATTGTTGGGTTTGATGTTGTTGTTGCCAATATTTTTCTTTTTAGCTTATTTTTCTCTCCTTTCTCAAGTGTGTCTCATTTAGGCAGCATACTGACATGTGTTTTTAATTCATTTTCTGTTCTTTCTTTCTTAAATGGCCTACTTAAGCCATGAGTCTATCCCCCATGAATATAAAAACCAAGTCAGGAATAGGTTTGAGGCTTGAACACTAAGGAACAGAGACCAAGTGAGGAAGATATCAAGAATATCATTCATGAAGAATGCAAAAAACCATTACTAAGAAGGAAGAAGACCAAAATGGATGTCAGAAGAGACTCTGAATATTGCACTACAGCCCTGAGAAGCCAAAGCAAAGTGAAGAAATCAAGACGTTAAGGAGCTGAATAGAAGATTTCAAAGGGCTGCTTGGGAAGACAAGGCAAAAGAGTATAAAAAAATGTGCAAGGAGCTGAAGTCAGAAAATCAAAAGCATTTCTTAAGATGAAGGAACTAAAGAACAAATTCAAGTCACAAGTTGCAATGCTTAAAGATGCTACGTGCAGAATATTGAATAATTCAGAAAGCATTAAAAGAAGATGGAAGGAGTATTCAGAGTCATTGTACCAAAAAGAATTGGCTATCATAGAAGAATTTCAAGAAACAGCATATGAGCTAGAGGCAATTGTGATGAAGGAGGAAGTTCAGGCTGCTCTGAAGGACATGACAAAAAATAAAGCCCCGGAAATTGATGGAATACCAAGTGACGTATTTCAGCAAATAGATGCTGGCCTAGATGTTCTCACCAAGTTGTGCCAAGAAATCTGGAAGACAACTACCTGGCCAACTGATGGGAAGAGATCCATATTTATGCCAATTCCAAAAAAGGTGACCTGACAGAAAGTGGAAATTATCAAACAAAATCACTAATATCACACACTAGCAAAATTTTGCTGAAGATTATTCAGAAATGACTGAAACAGTACATTGACAGAGAACTACCAGAAATACAAGCTGGGTTCAGAAGAGGTGGAGGAACTAGAGATATTATTGCCAGTGTCAGATGGATCTTGACAGAAAGCAGACAGTACCAAATGAATGTCTATCTGTATTTCACTGACTATGGAAAGGCATTTGACTGCGTGGATCACAATAAATTGTGAATAACCTAGAGGAAAATGGGAATCTCAGAGCACTTGATCGTGATTACATGAAACCTACACTTGGAC